>NC_091456.1:11426449-11523949 GCF_027789765.1 Dendropsophus ebraccatus | reverse complement strand
GCGGTTCTGCCCCCAGTGCCTCTTGCTGGGCCGGTGCTTGGGAATAAACCGGCGCCATGTCCGGGAATCGGAGGCGGCAGATCAAAAAGAAGGACCATGCCACCAGCACCCCCATGCTGGCGCCGCTCCATTCATATAAAGATCTTATACCTGATAGTACATTCGCTTTAACATGTCTACCACCATTACTACAAAATGATGGATATATCACAGAGCCGCAACTGTCAGAATCGATGTCTTCAGCAGAAAGCAGCAGGCTCAGAACTGGGGGAAGGAGACTAAAAAGATACTCACAAGAATGGAACTAATTGTTAGTCTCCAGGAGGGGGGAATGTGTATTTTATCCGTCTGGAAATTGTTGTGTTGTATTTTTTGGGGGGAGGGGGGGGGGGCATTATTTTTATATTCTATATAATAAAATTATATTTTCCAAAACTTAAATTTTTACTATTTATTAGTCCCACAAAATGATTTTGTAAGGTTATCTTCAGATGAATGATACAATACACTTGCAGTTAGTATAGTGCGATGTATTATCCTGTCAACATAACACTGACAGGGACCGAACCAGCCTTGTCCGAGGCAAAACCAAGTAGGCAAAAATACATGGCAAACCTGGAGGCCTTAAAGGGGTACTCTGGCGCTGATAAAAAAAAAAAAAAAAGAAAAACAATAAATCAATCAAACATCATTTTTACATTTACCATTCCTCCTGAGTCTGTCTCTGTTTGAAATTCCCGCTGTTTGCAGGTCCCTGAAGCTCCAGTTGGTGTCTTCATTTTTTCTTCACTTCCTGGTTTGGGCTTTCCCTGTGATGTCTGACTGACTCTGTTAAACTGTTAGATGGCTTACATCTCGCTCTGCCAATCAGAGCTGAACAACCTGAGTCATCTGACAAAGAGAGGCTGCCCTAACAGAACCGCCTCCCTCTTGATGATGTCATTGTCACAAAATGGCTTCCTGGGGTCAACAGTCATTAGGTAAGAATGAGTTAACTTCCCTTCCTGGGGGGGGGTGGAGGGGGGGGGGGAAAGGCAGGGAAGGGGGCAGATAGGTGATTGAGGCATATTACAAAGTTATATAACTTTGTAATGTGTTTAAATTACTGGGGAAAAGCTTTTCGCTGGAGTACCCCTTTAATTGGGATTGGAATTGGAATATAAATTCATCTGCATCCCAATGATTGCCTCATCTGATGGGGTGACAAAAGACCAGAAACCACTGCTATAATCTCAATTTGACCGCAGCATCTGAGGGGTTAAACTACAAGGATTGAAGGTTTCTCTGCTCTTGAGGCTATGTTCACACTATGTATTGAAAACAGAAGTTGTTTGATGCGGCCATGTCAAACAACGGCCGCTGTCTTGTATGTTCACTGCTGTATCGGATGGATGAACATCATTTTCTTTCATTTGGTTATTGGGCACAATTGGGTTTGGCTGCAATCCAAATTACCGTTGACTGTTTACCGTGAGCAGAGCCATACACTGTGAGGACAGACTGTGAACAATGGCCGTTGTTCACAGGCTGCTGGTCGGAAATAACTGACAAGTCAATTATTCCTACGGCGGTAGGGGAACAGCGGCCGTTGTGCAATACATTCTGTGGACAGCTGCTGCTGTTCCCCATAGGATTCCACACAGCACATTCTTTGCTTTTTTTTTTTAACAAGAACGGCCGTTGTAATAATAAAAAAAAAATACATTGTGTGAACATACCCTGATAGATCAGGGGCCCTGCTGTCATGCAACAACCAAGTTCCCATGATATTCTGCACAGGAGACTAGTACCAGGCTAATTTTGCCCCACTAAGAAAAGATGTATTGTGGTCATTAAGGGGTTAAAATTAATAGGTTTGTCTATAAGTGACTGCTGGAAAAATTAAACAGTGATTCTAAATAAAAGCCACGTGGGTGATGTCTTCCATATTATCACCAACTAAGTGCATGAGGACTAGATCTGGGGTAGGGAACCTTGGTTCTCCAGCCATTGCTAAAAGCGGGCACCTTCTGGCTCTTCTATGGTGTCCGTCCGCATCAGGGTCCCAGTAGAACTATAGAATTGAAAGTGAAGCTGCGGCACCCCCCTACACCAGTGTTTTGACAGCCTAGATCAGATGTTTCAAACTCAGGCCCTCCAGCTGTTTTAAAACTACAATTCCCTTCATGCCTGGACAGCCAAAGCTAAAGCTTTGGCTGTCCAGGCATGATGGGAATTGTAGTTTTAAAACAGCCGGAGGGCCTGAGTTTGACATCCCTGGCCTAGCTCCTGCATGCAGGCGGAACCCAAACAGTCAGTTCTTTAAAAGAGTCTCGCTAGGACATCTCCCACTGCTGCCATGCCCCCATCTTGCCTACACATGGTGCTGGATGGTGTAAGACCGCTGCTGCCCTCTGACCCCTGAATTAACCCCTTTAACTGATAGCTGCTCCAGGCAGCCGGCACTAGTACCAGCACCAGCAGGTTTGCAGCCACCTGGGGAGTTGTGTGGAGGGAGAGTTAACTGATTAACCCCTTCTTTACTGATACAGTTTTCTTTATTACCACAGAACACCTGACCTACCTTATTTGTGGGTAGTGGAACTAATCGTCTGCTTTTCAGTTATTTCTTTGATACATGAGTGATTTGGATCACGAGCACATACCCGAAACAAATTATGCTTGTAATCCCACTGTACTTCCTTTATTATTATCTTAGGATAGATATACAGTAATACCTCGGTATTCAAACGCTTTGGAACACGAACTGCTTGGTATTCGAACGAAAATTTACCCAGAAGTAGTGTTTGGAATTCGAACTTTGCTCGGTTTTTGAACGTTTTTCGAACGTTTTTGCGAGCGTGGATGGTGGGTTGTACCTGGCGAGTTAAGCAGTGGTGAGGCTTCACATACAGTGCAGTGCTGTATAAGACTGCTGGAGTGCATATACAGTGCAGTAGTAGTACAGGCAGTGCACCACCATCTCCCATACATTACAGTGCTTGGATGGGGGGGGACGCTATACAGTAGGATGGGTGAGGAGTTGGTGACAACTGTACTATAATTGCTGGTTCTGATGAACATTTCTTATGTGTAATGTCCTGTACAGTATATAGTGCTGTTCTGTTCTGTACTGTAGTGATTATACTGAGCACTTATCAGTGTAATAAATGAGGATTGTAGGTAATTATTGGTGGCTGCTGGAACCAAGTAATCACATTTACATTATTTCCTATGGGAAGACACTGCTCGGCTCTCAAACTGCCTTCCGGAACCAATTAAGTTCGAGAACCGAGGTACCACTTTATTTATATACCAGGCAGGTTACATTCTGTTATTGTAGATTTACCTACCACCTCTGCTGGAAGTTTGTTTCAAGCATCTACTACTCTTTCAGTAAAGTAATATTTTCTCACTCTTTCCCCCAGTAACCTCTCACTGTCTCCTCCTGTTCTTGAGTTCATTTTTTTTTATTAACAACCCTTCCCTCCTGACCCTTATTTAGTCCTGTAACATATATAAAGGTTTCCATCATGTCCCCCCCCCCCCATCCCTTCTTTCCTCCAGACTATACAGATTCACATCCTTAAGTTTATCCAGATATGTTTTATGTCTTTTGGGATAGCGCTGATAAATTCAAGTACCTATTTTTTTATATAATTTTTTCTCTTGTCATTACTACTATGGGCCCCAATTGGTGGTTGCATCCCATTTGTGGTACATCAGCTGCTTTTGGTCTATCAGACGCACCTTTGACCTTCCAGAGCAACACTTGAACCAAGGGATTGTATAATCGTATAAACCCATGTACCCCCTGCGGACCAGCTAGGGGTGATATACATAAAGCCCAAGGGGCAAATAGGTGAGCACATACAGTATACACCTTTTCCTTTTTATCCCTCTCCTAAGGTAATGCATGAGGCGCCTGGGCCTGCTGTCTCTCTTTTTTCTCTCCCCTCGTACAACGGTTTATGCCTCACACCCTCCACCATTTTTGTAGCTGTCTCTGGCCCTGTTCTATTATATCTATATCTTTCTGTAGGTGAGGTCTCCAGAACTGGACACAGTATTCCAGATGTGGTCTCACTAGATCTCTATACAGCGGGATCACAATCTCCCCCCTCCTACTGGTTATACCTCTAGCTATACACCCCAGCATACCATTATATATATACAGCCCAGCATACCATTATATATACAGCCCAGCATCCCAATATATATACAGCCCAGCATACCATTATATATACAGCCCAGCATACCATTATATATACAGCCCAGCATACCATTATATATACAGCCCAGCATACCAATATATATACAGCCCAGCATACCATTATATATACAGCCCAGCATACCATTATATAGAGCCCAGCATACCATTATATATATACAGGCCAGAATACTATTATATATATATATATATATATATATACAGCCCAGCATACCATTATATATACAGCCCAGCATACTATTATATATATACAGCCCAGCATACCAATATATATATACAGCCCAGCATACCATTATATATACAGCCCAGCATACCAATATATATATACAGCCCAGCATACCATTATATATACAGCCCAGCATACCATTATATAGAGCCCAGCATACCATTATATATATACAGGCCAGAATACTATTATATATATATATATATATATATATATATATATATATATATATATATACAGCCCAGCATACCATTATATAGAGCCCAGCATACCATTATATATATACAGCCCAGCATACTATTATATATATACAGCCCAGCATACCATTATATATATACAGCCCAGCATACTAATCTATATATTCAGACCAGCATTTTAAAGGGAACCAGGCTGATATGGAGCGCGCTCCGCCAATAACGGACCTCTCTGTCTGTCATTCATCCCCTCGGAGCGCAATGACAGGCAGAGCGCAGTGACTAGACATGGTGAGCCGTGCAGATGACTACTTCCCCGCCGCTGCCTGTCACGCGCCCGAGGGATTAAAGTGCTTTTTTTCGGGTATACAGCTCCTGCTGCAGCCGGTACGTAACGTGGCTGCTGCAGGAGCTGTATACAGCGGTTCAGGGAAACATATCAGCCCGATTGGGCCGATTGGTTCCCTTTAAGGCTGTCAGAAATCACCCCTAAATCCTTCTACTCTGTAGTTTTTGTCAACACATACGATACTCGGATAGAGGATTACTTCTCCCCAAGTGCATTGTTTTACATTTGGAAACAGTGAGGTGCAGTTTGCATTGTTTGGACCACGTATCTAGTAAAGCTAAATCATTTTCCATATTACTGACACCTCCAGGAATATCAACTAATTACACACTTTTGTATGGTATAGTCTGTTGACTGATGAGTTACAGGTGGACCTATCTGGAAGACGTATATCTGATTTAAAGGGAACCAATCACCCAGAAAATCAATGTAAAGACAAGGATATGTGCTGATAGATCACCCAGCACACTTCCCAAATATGCCCCTGTAACCTCTGTGCTCCCCTCAATTAGACAGTAATCTTACTTTGTTCAGGTCATGCGCTGTATGTAAATTTTTGCTAAGTATTCCTGGTGGGCGTATGTAGTCCTGGTGGGCGTATGTAGTCACGGTCCGGGGGCGTATCTAGTCACGGTCCGGGGGCGTATCTAGTCACGGTCCGGGGCTGTAATCACGCCCAGAGGGGCGTGATTCGGAGGCTTGCGGTCCAGTGACGTCATCCGGCGGCTTGCGTTCCGCGTCGCGGCCGCGCTGACGTGTTCGGGAACCCGCGCATGCGCAGTACGGCGGGAGACGACGCTGACGTACTGCGCATGCGCGGGTTCCCGAACACGTCAGCGCGGCCGCGACGCGGAACGCAAGCCGCCGGATGACGTCACTGGACCGCAAGCCTCCGAATCACGCCCCTCTGGGCGTGATTACAGCCCCGGACCGTGACTACATACGCCCCCGGACCGTGACTACATACGCCCCCGGACCGTGACTACATACGCCCACCAGGACTACATACGCCCACCAGGACTACATACGCCCACCAGGACTACTTAGCAAAAATTTACATACAGCGCGTGACCTGAACAAAGTAAGATTACTGTCTAATTGAGGGGGGCACAGAGGTTACAGGGGCATATTTGGGAAGTGTGCTGGGTGATCTATCAGCACATATCCTTGTCTTTACATTGATTTTCTGGGTGATTGGTTCCCTTTAAAGCTAACACCATATTCTACAATAGGATCATAACATAGTGATGGTAGTTCACATCCTAATGCTCAAGAAGAGGTGGGTAATGCAGTAGGATGATGATTTGAAACACACAAGTAAGTCCGCATAGCTCAAGCACTAGTCAAGCCAGTCAAAGTCAAAGTAGTCGAAGCCAGTGAGATGCAGTTGAATTAAAACAACTCAAACTGGGCGACAATTCTTCAACAAAAGACTCTTCGCCAACACTTGTTTCCACTGGTTACTGCCAAGGTTGGTACAAACAGTTGGGGAGGGGTGAATTACTTTTTTATTACATGGGTTTAGAGAGTGGCACATGTTTTATGTGTCCAAAATATTAAAACATAAGAAAAAAACTACTTTCCTTGGTGTATATATTGCTTTTGCAGTGTTTTTAATTGGTTTAATTCATGGAAAGACAAGTGATCTGCTCACGCATGTCTTCTATGGTCTTTGAAGCTTCGGCAGTTGTAGTTTCTGTCTGAACACTAAACAGCAAAAAAAACAACAACATAGTGATGTAATCAAAATGCCTTTTAAAGGGGAACAGCTGATATGTCCCTATTACACAGAAGAAACGCAGAGGAGGAAGGGATGTCTCTTAAGGCCCTATTCCACCAACAGATCTGACTATAGATTATCTGCCAAAGATTTGAAGCCAAACCCAGGAACAGACTATAATCAGAGATCAGGTCATAAAGGAAAGACTGGATTTCTCCTCTTTTCAAATCCACTCCTGGGTTTGGCTTCAAATCTTTGGCAGATAATCTGTTGTCAGATATGTCGGTGGAATAGGGCCTTTATTCTTCCTCCTCGGCGCTGTTCCAGTGCAGTTAGTAGTTTGATCCACAGTCTGGTGAGACCCGTTATGAGCACTGCCCCGCCCTCATAGCACTTATCCGCCCCTGTCCAGCTTGCTCCATTGAATACAATAAGAGGGGTGGGCCGACCAGGGGTGACCGGGGAGTAAAAGACTAAGGGCCCTATTACACCAACAGATTATTTGACAGATTTTTTTAAAACCAAAGCCGGGAATGGATTTGAAAAGAGGAGAAATCTTAGTCTTTCCTTGGTTACCTATTCTCTGTTTATAGTCCACTCCTGGCTTTGGCTTAAAGGACAACTCCCACGTTTTTTTTTTTCCCCCCTTAACTAACACACATTACAAAGTTATATAACTTTGTAATGTGTGTTAGTCACCTGTCTGGAGCCGTTCTGCATCTTTCTCCCCCCCCGGAAGTAAAAAAAACCCCACACTTACGTATTTGCTGTCGACCCTGTCCTCTTCTCCCGCTGCCATTTTGTGACGATGTTGTCACAAGCGGGGGGCGGGCCTGGTTTTCCTCTGCTTCCCTGTCTTCCTTTAGAACGAATGGGAGCGAAAAAGGCTGCTTCCAGCTTGCTCAGCTCTGTTTGGCTGAGCAAGATGGAAGCCATGTGATGCGTTCCAGCCAATGAAAAGGCTGCCGGTCTCATTCATGCCGTGGGGCCCCGGAAGTGAGGAAGAAGATGAAGACACGGACGGGTTTGACGGGGATCGCGGACGACGGAATTTTTGAATGGCAATCGACTTAGGAGGCATGGTGAGTATAAAGTCTCTGTCTGTTAGTGTTTTTTTGATTTTTTTGCTGACGCCGGAGTTGTCCTTTAAAGAAATCTGTCAGATAATCTGTTGGTGTAGTGAAGGTAACAGACAGTTGGGACATATCAGCAGGTTAGATTCGTCTAACCTACTTGTAGTTCTCCTTTAAATATAAAGGTAAATATACACAGTAAAGCTATGAGCACAGAGTTCCTGCTCCTCTGTACTACAGAGCCATAGGCGAGCTGCTGATAGTACGCCTGTGTTGCACTATGTGTCATATACGATATTCTCTCCAACAGAAGCAATGTTTCCATGGTAGAATACCTCAATAATACAACACGTCACACCGCAAGAGTTCCATGTTTCTTGATACTATTCTGTACCATTCCTTTGCATTCCAAAAATGAATAATAACTGTACCTTCTACTGTGTCCCTTTATTTCATTCTTGTGTTTTCCTGAAGCTGAAGGATTCAGATGAGCTTTTTTTGAACCTATATACAATATAAGATCACAGACAGTGAAAAACGTTAGAGAGGCACGGGCATAATTTTTTTTTTTTAATCAACAGGGGTTGTAATTGCAGGCAGTTTTCTATGTTTAAATAAACATTATACATATGGCCACTAGGTGTCTCCCTTCACTGTGCATGTAAACAGCTGCTGCACGTCCACATTAAAGCGACTCTGTACCCACAATCTGGCCCCCCCAAACCACTTGTACCTTCGGATAGCTGCTTTTAATCCAAGATCTGTCCTGGGGTCCGTTCGGCAGGTGATGCAGTTATTGTCATAAAAACAACTTTTAATCCTGCAGCGCTGTGTCTAACGGCTGGGGCTTACATTTGTATATGCATTAGGCTGGCACAACCTCTCCTTCCCTCCTCCCCACCCTCCACATCATTAGGAATGCTCCAGGAACATTTACTGCTGTTTGAGCTTTGCACAGGTGAGTTAACGATCCAGCCCATGTTCATTATACACACAGGTGGGGAATAGGAAGCAATCTGCCTGGAGTATTCCTAATGATGAGGAGGGTGGGGAGGAGGGACATAGAGGTTGTGCCAGCCTAATGCATATACAAATGTAAGCCCGGCCGTTAGACACAGCGCTGTAGGATTAAAAGTTGTTTTTAGGACAATAACTGCATCCCCTGCCGAACGGACCCCAGGACAGATCTTGGATTAAAAGCAGCTATCCAAAGGTACAAGTGGTTTGGGGGGGGGCAGATTGTGGGTACAGAGTCGCTTTAAGTAACAGAGAATCCTGGGGGGTGCTCGCATTGTATGGTCAGCTCTTCTGTCACACAGCACCAAAACCTCTGTAACCACACAGTGACGTTATACTGACTAAATTGTTGCATAACAAAGAGCATTGTCTCCTGGTAAGAAGCAGAGCTGATAATAGAATTAGCAATAAATAATATAATTAACCTAAGTTAATTGCCATCAATTGATGATGAACATGTGTCTTTCCTTTCGTGAACAGAGAAAATACCAAATATCGGCATAGAAGGAGCATAACATTGATTGAAACACAGAAAACGGCAAGCAGGTACGGCAGCTGTTCAGTTCTATAAGAGCTGAGCTGCAGTAACTACGCACTAAGTGGCCAGCTGCTTCCGGATATCCGGCAATCCTGGTAAGTATACACCACTTGCTGCAGGACATCCAGCAGCTGATAAGTACTGTAAGACTTGAGATTTCTAAATAGAAGTTATTTAAAAATCTATATAATTTTCTGATGTGAACAATTGTTTTCCCCCGCTGGAGTACCCCTTTAAAGTAAAAATGAAGAAGATGCAAGCAGTCCCAGGAAGAGCATCAAGCACAGTAGAGGAGAGAACAGGGCGGCGCTGTCGCTGGTGAGTCTCGCCCGACAGTGTTACAATAAGAGATGATGCTTGCTCACTTCTGTCCGAACCTGAGTGTGTGGCATTTGATTAGTGGTGGCTGAAGAAGTTGCATGCAGTCCTAAGACTGCATTCACATGTTGAGTGTTCTACACGGAACACGGACGTGGAATGCCTGTAACGGACTTCTCGCCCGCCCTGGCAGCATCTGTGATAGGGTACTGGGAGCGGGGGAACTGTACGGATATGCGCCACGCTGTAATGAAGCAGCCGCTCCCCCGCTCCCAGCATCTTATTACAGATGCTGCCTGGGCGGGGGAGAGTCCGTTACAGGCATTCCACGTCCGTGTTCTGAGCGGAACACGGAATGTGTGAATGCAACGTCAGGGTGACTAGGAATAATGGTTACAGCCATAGGCCACATCCATGTTTTCCAGGACTACCTCGGTCTGCATCCAACTACTTCAGCCACCGGTAACCTGCATGCTCAGGTTCAGACACTTCTTTATGCTGTTCTAGAGACTGGCGGGGATCTGTTTGTTCCCTTGGATAAATGAAAAAAGAGGATAAAGCTTTCTATGGTATGACGTACCACTTTTTATCTGTGAGTGCCGATGTTTTTCCGTCATTTCCCTCATGTTGCTGGTGCTGTAGATTCTGGCAATGCTGCATAAATATCGTTTTTGGCCCATAGTAAGATCAGGATGCTAAAAAATAAAATACATAGAAACCAAGCTAAAAAAATGACACATTTTGGCAATTATCTGTATAGAACTATAGTAATAGTAGGGTGTGTACACACTACGGAATTCCCGCGTATGACCCATGGCGGATTCCGTCGCTCGTACCTGCACGCATCTCCGCCCGTGCCATAGACACTATTCTATGCACGGGCGGATTCTGCATTTCGCCGAAAGAAGTGACATGTCAATTCTTTCGGCGGAATGCGGAATCCGCCCGTGCATAGAATAGTGTCTATGGCACGGGCGGTGATGCGTGCCGTCGCGTGCGGGTACGAGCGACGGAATCCGCCACGGGTCATACGCAGGGATTCCGTAGTGTGCACACACCCTTACATAGTAATATAGTTATATTTATCTAGAGCACTGTTTCTAAACTTCCGCCCTCAAGATCGACCAACGGGTCACGTTTTGTCCAGAGCAGGAGAGGTTTTCTAAGGGGATTTGCTGCTGCTCTGGACAGTTCCTGACATGGACAGAGGTGGCAGCAGGGAGCACTGTGTCAGACTGGAGAGAATATGCCACGTCCTGCAGGACATACAGCAGCTGATAAGTCCTGGAGGACTAGAGATTTTTAAATAGAAGTCAATTACAAATCTATATAACTTTTTGACAGCAGTAGACTTTTCACTGGAGTAATCCGTTAACCATTTTATGGAGGTATTCTCCAGAACAAGCAATTGCCAGTTGGTTGCATTACCTTTATATGATTAGAAACATCTGAGGCATGAATTTGTTCCCCACAAAGGTCTCTGAGCATTATATTATGATTGTGCACATAGGTGAGGCGTGTGTACGTGTAATAAATCTTTATAATTTCAGTCATTTGCATTTTGCGCCTATTAATGGAAAGCATATGATTAAGAAGACTCTACCTTGAGAAATGCTTCATTTTTCATAGCCCTGGGAATTTTGATTGTCTTGACCTGCTGTCTTAAAGGAACAATTTGCAATCTGCATCCCATCTTTGAATCCTTTGAAATGATATCATTACGAGTGCCTACAAAAAAATAAATAATAATATATATATATTTACATAAATCTCAATAATATCAGAAACCTGCACATAAAATTCACATAGTCACTGCCATAAGGCAGAAATAACATTTGGCTGTAATTAATGGATTGAACCAAAATATTAGTGCCAAAATAGGTGCATATTATGCAAATTATGGACATAATTGCTGTCCAAACTGGAGGAGGTTGGTTGGTTGTGGTCAGGATGGCGGGCCTGGAAGAACCATAGGTTCAACTGTAAGGGAGATCTGCTGCGACATGGATGACCCCCCTGTCACACAGGCACATACGTTGGACAGAAGTCTTCTGTCTGAACCTGCCATAGTGTTCAAGTAAAAAAGATAAGAGGGGGAAAGGTAGGACCTGAGTCCTTGTGCAGATGGTCTGGTATCCTGTACTTGGCAGGTGGAAGCTGTTAGGATGAGATGATGAAGCCTGTGGCAGAATGCAAGAGGACTCCATGGATCGACCCCCTATGACCATTCCCTTCTATGCTTTTTGATATTTTCTTCATAACTTAGTTGTATACTATGACTTTCTGATATTGCACCTTTATTGCATCACTATGTTTGCACTTTATCTGCATGTAAGGGTCCTTCTATATATTGTTTTTGGACTTTTTCTGGACAATTAATACTGAATTGTGCCAAAAGGATATGTCTTTAATTGGTTTTAATAGATGGGATATATATATATATATATATAAAATTATGGAGTAATAAAGCTTCATCCATTATTATACCTTTATAGGGGCACTTAGATAAAAATAAGGAGTGTTGGCAGAGGAGCAGACAAGGAATGAATACAGCCGCTGGAGACTGTTCTGCTGTGGTTATACAATGTTCTGGTGGGAAACTTGCAGGAGTGCTGCTGCGGGGAAGGGGCAGAGTGCAGACATGTGTGTCCTCCTGATTCCTTCTGACGAGGCACATGGGTTCCCATTCTGGAGATTGTGAGGGGGTCCTTACAGTCAGTTTTCCCCTGACCAGATAGTTATTCCCTATCCTATGTATAGGGTGTAACATTGCCAGATGGGAAAACCCCTTAAAGGGGGTTTCCAACAAAAACCATCAATCACTCATCCACAGGGTAGGTGAGTCCCTCAGTAATCTTGAGAAGGGTCACCTCCGCCTTCCCCGCCTTCACCTCCGCACTTTGGTGGCTGCCATTGTACGGCTATCCTCATCATTCCTATAGAAGTGACTGGGAGACTCGGGAATACATCCCCCTTTACATAAAATAACATGGTTTTGCTCTCACCTTCTTCAGGATCCTTGTGACCCATATCCACGCTCCTAAAGAAGGATAAAGATGGGATTAGAGACTGTGCTGGGTACAATACACCAGGTATATGACATAGATGGCAGCTGACTCACCTGACTAGCAGTTTCTTCCTAGAATTGGGGACACTGCAGCTTGTGTGTCTCTCCATCTTCTTCCTCACTCAGCTCCTAGCCTTCTAGGAACATGCCAGGTCTCCATGGCTACAAGCACATCTGTCTCCTCCTTGGTGCTACGGGAGAGAAGTCATAGACTACCACGCATGCGCAGTATAGTGTATAGAGCGGCTCTAACTGCGCATGTGCCGTGATAATACTGTTCATACCGCTGACGTGATAGTAGAATATACAAATCACTGACCTGACAGAAACCGCAGTTCTTCAGATAACGGGACGGAGCTGGATTTCTTCTTGTTAATAAAGTTGTTGTTGTTAATAAAGTATTCGGGACATTCACTTTTATGGTCTCTAGCGGCCACCGTACTGTCCCGGAAGTGAGATCACGTGTAAACACATTTTGCCGCCTTAGCGTCATGTTGTGCTGCTGTACAGTGTGGTGATCATGCCTCGCTATGCGCAGCTGGTGATGGGGCCGGCGGGCAGTGGGAAGGTGAGTCACCATGGTGACCGGGCGGCAGCCATTGATGGTAATAGCTATATAGTCACTGACTATGAACGGTTACATCGTCTTCTTATTTACTTAAAGGGGTACTCCGGCGAGAATCGTTTTCTTTCAAACCAATTGGTGCCAAAAAGTGATATAGATTTGTTTTTACTTCTATTTAAAAATTCTCAAGGTTTCCAGTACTCATCAGCTGCTGTATGTCTTGCAGGAAGTAATTTACCCCCTCTAGTCTGACACAGTACTTGCTGCTGCCACTATAGGGATTTGCTGCTGCTCTGGACAGTTCCTGACATGGACAGAGGTGGCAGCAGAGAGCACTGTGTCAGACTGGAGAGAATACACCACTTCCTGCAGGACATACAGTAGCTAATAAGTACTGGAACACTGGAGATTTTTTTAATAGAAGTGATTTACAAATCAATATAACTTTCTGTAACCAGTTGATTTGAATTTTTTAAAAAATTGGAGTTCCCCTTTAATGGGAACATTCTTGTTTATATCCAGAGGCTGATCCCATACTGTAACCAGCTGAGAGGTTCCTACAATGTATCCAGGCTATGGGGACTCCTGTATCTTACACTTGCTTCATACACATGCACATTTGGCTCAGCTGAGCATGCATGCATTCTGAATGGGGAGAAAGCTGCCGCCAGACAGCTCCCCCCCCCCTCTCTCTCTCTCTAACATCAGCTGTCAGGGTGCCCCCTCCCCATGTGACCAGCTGATCGCATTGGAGTCAGTGGGGTTGGCCATCTTAGGGTACATTCACACAATACATTTCACATTGGAATCTTTGTGGGTCTTGTCAAAGGGGAAATATGCAACAAATCCATGATGTATCCTCACGATAGACTAAAGGGGTATTCCACTCAAACATAACTTTTGATATGTTGCTGCCCTTGGTGAGACTAACAATTCCTTCCATACTTATTATCTATTCAGTCTCCTTCCACCAGTTCTGAGCTGCTGTTTTCTGCTGAAGACTTACAAATCTGTGTGTGAGCTTTTCTCTCCATCTCCCCCTCCTCCCCCCTCCCTTCTGAGACAGCTGATGTAAACAAGTCTTTTTACTGCTGAGAGGATTAATCCCAGTGAGTTCATCAGCAGCTTGACCTCAAAATAACTCACCCAGTATTACAAAGAAGCTACAATGTTGCAGATAACTCCTGCCAGTGACTTGTTTACATAATCTGTCTCAGAAGGGAGGGGGAGACAGAGGGAAAAGCTCACACACAGATTTTTGTGTCTTCAGCAGAAAACAGCAGCCCAGAACTGGGGAAAAGAGACTGAATAGTATGGAAGGAATTGTTAGTCTCACCATGGGCAGCAACATATCAAAAGTCATGTTTAAGTGGAATACTCCTTTAACATTTACACACTGACTTTTCTTCTTAATTTGTGGAGGAGATTTATTACAATTTGATTCACCTTGCGGGACTGTAGCCCTAATATGCCCCTAAAATCCTACGTATTATTGCCAGGATTCATTTCAGAGCAATATCAGTGAATGGGACCAGCACACAGGGGGAGTAGTCAGGGTCATAGCTGCAGGCAACGGCCAGTACCTAGTGGCAGCTACTGTCTTGACTACACTGCAGATCCGGACAGTAAGCCTGCAGCGTATCCGCTACATGTGGACACATCCGTATATCAGTAATCTTATCACTGACCTTTCTGTCTGGCTGCAGAGCACCTACTGTTCCACCATGGTCCAGCACTGCGAAGCTCTGAATAGGTCCGTTCAAGTTGTGAATCTGGATCCTGCGGCAGAACACTTTGACTATCCGGTCATGGCAGGTAAGTGGTGGAGGGAAATACTTATACTAACTACATAACAGGCTAAAAGGAAAAGCCAGAGCGGCAGATCTCTATTCCCAACTAATGCTGGCCGTACACTGCAGATTTTGAATGGCCAAAACCACTGATGTAGACTCTGGATGCATTGCGTGGCGGCCTGGATCAGTGTCAGCACCAGGCATGTGCCATCGGCTGCTGATGTAGGCCCTTTAACTGTACGCACTTCTAATCAGTAGTACCTACAGTTAAATGCAGCACCGTGACTATCACTCTTGAGACGGCATCATTATACCGCTGGCCATAAGAGGCTGCCACCAGGGTCAGTATGTGTGTGTTTTTTTTGGTGTGGGGGGGGGAGGTGGTTGGTTGTTTTTTTAACTACTTTCCCCCCCCCCCCTACAACCAGCAAACACTGATGGTCACGCAAGGCTTCCTGATCATAAAAACAGCCATAGAGGTGTGAAGGGGGCCACATGACTTAAAGTGACTCTGTACCCACAATCTGACCCCCCCAAACCACTTGTACCTTCGGATAGCTGCTTTTATTCCAAGATCTGTCCTGGGGTCCTTTCGGCAGGTGATGCAGTTATTGTCCTAAAAAACAACTTTTAAATTTGAAGCCTGTGCCAAACGGGAATACCCGTGCCCTAACTTTGCATCACCCCTCCGTCCCTCCTCCCCACCCTCTTCATCATTAGGAATGCCACTTGAACATTTTCTCCTGTCTGAACATTGCACAGGTGCCTTAACGATCCAGCCAATGTGCCGTGCTAACACAGCTGAGGAATAGGAGACAATCTGCCTGGAGCATTCCTAATGATGAGGAGAGTGGGGAGGAGGGACAGAGAGGGTGTGCCAGCCTAATGCATACACAATCTAGGCCACGTCCTTTGGGCACAGGGCTGCCAGTTTAAAAGTTGTTTTTTAGGACAATAACTGCATCACCTGCTGAACAGACCCCAGGACAGATCTTGGATTAAAAGCAGCTATCCGAAGGTACAAGTGGTTTTGGGGGGTCAGATTGTGGGTACGGAGTCGCTTTAATCTAACCTGATAGAACAATAAACTTAAAGGAGAACTCCCATGAAAGGGGACAGTAAAATAAATGACAGTAAGACGGGGTTGCCGGAGCATAATAAACAAAGTATACTTACCTATCCTCATGCCCCGGAGCGGTGCTCTTGGATCTTGGTAACAGCCGCCGCCCTCCTGCAGCTCCTCCAGCTGAAACATCATGTACCCGGCTGATAGATTGCCGGGTACAATTAGTTACTGGCGCAGGACAACACCCCAGTCCCTGTCTGGCTGAGCGGGCAGTTGATCAGCCGGGCCGTGACGTTACAGCTGGAAGAGCTACAGGAGGGTGGCAGCTGTCACCAAGACCCGGGAGCGGCGCTCTGGGGCACGAGGATAGGCAAGTATACTTTGTTTATTATGCTCCGGCACCCCCTGCCTTTATGCCTTTTTTTTTTTTTTTCATGGGAGTTTTCTGTTAAAGAACGCTCATTCAGTGGAGTAAGCCATTGTCTGGAGTTGGTTTGCTGCCCGTTAGGAAAAATACAAGTCAAGGCCAATGTGTCATATTAAAAAAATAATAATTCATCTTATATCCCAAATCAGATATCCGAGAGCTTATCGAGGTGGATGATGTGATGGAAGATACCTCCCTGCGATTTGGTCCTAATGGAGGCCTGGTGTATTGTATGGAGTATTTTGCTAATAACTTTGACTGGCTGGAGAGCTGCTTGGGCCACACTGAAGATGACTACATCTTGTTTGACTGCCCAGGTAACTGTATCTTCTCTGTATAGTTTCTCCTTGAAGAGAGGATGTTTTGTTCCTGCAGCTTCCACACAATTAGATTACCTGTAATTCTTATAGAAAGGGAACCAGTCACCTTAAAATGCTATCTGAGCTGCCCCCAGCAAGTTAGAGAGCAGGAAAGGAGAAGCAGACAGTTTCAGTATAACTTGTAGTTAGTGGTGAGTGAACTTCTGAGCTGAATCTTCTAGTTTCGCATTGTTCTCCGAACCTGAATGCTCAGCATTTGACTCCTGGCGGCTGGAGAAGTTTGATGCTGCCAGGAAAACATGGAAATTCCGAGCCCGTGGGCGGGGGTTCCGCTCGGAATTTCTGCCCGTTTTCCGTGGTGTGAACGGGCCCTAAAATGGCAATAAACTGATAATATCTTGTCTGATTTCCCCTAGGTCAGATAGAACTATACACCCATCTACCTGTTATGAAGTACCTGGTGGAACAGCTCCAGCAGTGGGAGTTTAGAGTCTGCGGAGTTTTTCTGGTTGATTCCCAGTTCATGGTGGAATCTTTCAAGGTTTGTTTTATATCTATTTATAATAGGAAAGTGACAAGTCAGAAATCCATGTTTAATGCCGTCAAAATCTTCCCCTATTTCTGAAACCTTAAAGGGGTACTCTGGCAAAAAAAAAAACAACAACTTTCAAATCAACCGCTGTCAGAAAGTTATATAAATATGTAATTTACTTATATTTAAAAATCTCCAGTCTTCTAGTACTTTTCAGCTGCTGTATGTCTTGCAGGAAGTTGTGTATTCCTATAAATCTGACACATTGTTCTCTGCTACCACCTCTGTCCATGTCAGGAACTGTCCAGAGCAGGAGCAAATCCCTATAAAGAAACCCTCTCCTGCTCTTGACAGTTCCTGACATGGACAGAGGAGGCAGCAGAGAGCACTGTGTCAGACTGGAGAGAATACAACACTTCCTGCAGGAAGACTTGAAATTTTTAAATAGAAGTAAATTACAAATCTCTATAACTTTCTGACACCAGTTGATTTCGCTGGAGTACCCCTTTAATAGATTATGTACATGAAGTCTCTCCAGCTGCTGTATGTGATATCAGACATGGGGGAGGATGAAATTGGACGGACATCGTACCAGCTCTTTGTTTCTCTCTTGCAGTTTATTTCCGGTGTCATGGCCGCCCTGAGTGCTATGGTCTCTTTGGAGATACCACAGTGCAACATCATGACCAAGATGGATTTATTGAGCAAGAAAGCCAAAAAGGAAATAGAAAAGTGAGGTTAAAGCGGTCCTACCTATTACTGCAATCTGACATGACACGGCACACGGTAACACACTGCTCTTCCCACTGACAGATTCTTAGACCCTGACATGTATTCAATGATCAACGACTCCACGAATAAGCTGAGAAGCAAGAAGTTCAAGAAGCTGACAAAGGCGATTTGTGAACTGGTAATATATATTATATCCATTCTGCTAATGGCGGAGCTTAGGGTCCTATTACACAAAGCGATTTTTATCGATTGCAAACGAGATTGTTTATCATTAACCTGAAATCGTTCACCATATTACACAGAACGATAGTCGTTACCAACGATCGTTACTACAATCGTTATTGCGATCGTTACTATGATCGTTTATTCCTTCTGATCCCAGCAAAACAATGAACAATGTGCCAATACACCGAACGATTAGTGAAAAAATGCGGAACTTGAGCGAACAAATGTGGAATTACAGCGAATGATTAGCGATGGTTTTAGGTTCAGATCTAAATCAATGATCAACGACAAACAAATGATTTTTCGATCGTTGCCTGCAATTACACAGAACGATTATCTTTTAAATTCGAATGATTTAACGATTTTTCGCACGATAATCGTCCCGTGTAATAGGGCCCTTAGATTTGTATAACCTGCTGATGGTTTCCCTTTCACATCTTGTAGCCCCGCTGTAGCGTGTGCTGACAATTTGGTCAGTATATAATTTTGCTTTATACTTTTGCAATATAATACAGGCTTTGCTTTTGTTTAATCTGTCCTTTGTCTTAGATCGATGATTATAGCATGGTTCGCTTTCTACCATTTGACCGATCAGATGAGGAATGCATTAATATTGTCCTACAGCATATAGATTTTGCTATACAGTATGGAGAAGACCTGGAGTTTAAAGAGCCAAAGGTATGTTCCACAGTCACAGAGAACACAACAAAGGATTTTTAAAAGAATACTATTTATGTACTTTGTAATATAATTTTTTAAAAAGTATACTGTTTTTATGTTTACTCACCTGCCTGAGTATATTAACCCCTTCCCGTCAGTAACATGTATATATACTTCCTGACTGAGGGGCTTCTGATGTGTGCAGGACCGCTGCAGTGAGAGTGGTCCTGCACACATCAGTGTGTCCGGGGCCGGAGGTAATGAGAGCCGCAGCTACGTCTCTTTAACCCCTTAAACTCTGTGATCTATAGCAATCGCTGAGTTTAAGGTACTCTGTGACAGAAAAAGCGTTCCCAATCGCTGGTGTCGGCAGGCGGGGGTAAGTCACTTACCTCCGTCCTGTTAGATCGGCGATCCATGTATAGAGTCTGCTCTCAGGCAACCTCTATACATAGATCACCAATAACACTGCTCTATGCTATGGCATAGCATAGATCAGTATATGCAATCTAATGATTGCATCTTTTACAGTGAAAAAAGTGCAAAAAAAAAAAAAAAAAACGGTTTTAAAAGTATTAAAAAACCTCTTATAAACCCCCTTCCAATAAAAGTTTAATATACCCCCTTGCCCATTATAAAAATAAAATTATTAAAAATAAATAAATAGACATATTACATATCAAAACGTGCAGAAATTTCCGATCTATTAAAATATTACATTATTGTTCCCGCATGGTGAACGGCGTAAACGAAAAAGAAAAAACAAGATTACTGATTTTATTAAATTATATATAAAATTTTTTTTTTATAAAAAGCGATCAAAATAATTCTGTTACACCAATATGATATTAATAAGAACTAGAGATCATGGCGCAAAAAATGACCCCTCACCCAGCCCAGTAGGTGGAAAAATAGAAGCGCTATGGCTCTTAGAAGGCGGGGAGGAACATTCCATTAATTTGACCTGGACTTTTGTTCATCAAAGGGCTCTGTCTTGAAGGGGTTAAACTCACTATGACACTAGAGGTAAACATTCATTCCGCTTTGCAAAGGCTTAAAGGGCAACTCCAGTGATTTGTTTGTTTTTTTTCCTTTCAAATCAACTGGTGTCAGAAAATGCCAGAGACTTGTAATTTACTTCTATTAGAAAATCTCCAGTCTTCCAGTACTTATCAGCTGATGTATGCCCTGCATATCTATGTCTATGACATACAGCAGCTGATAAGTATTGGGAAATTTAAGGTTTTTTAATAAAGTAAATTATAAATCTGCATAACTTTATGACACCAGTTGATTTGAAAGATTTTTTTTTTCCCTGCTGGAGTACCCCTCCAAAGTTATGTCCAAAATGTTTACAAAATCAATTCTAATTGAAAAAATAAAAATTTAACTCAAGTCACTTTAGTAATAACACTTCTACAGATTGCTCCGGTACTAAATAACTATAACTAAAATTAAAGGGGTTATCATAGATGCTTTCTTTCAAGAACAGCACCATACTAGTCCTTAGATTGTATGTGACATAACTCGGCTCCATTTACTTCAATGGAACTGAACTGCAATACTGTGTATAAACTGAGGACAGGGGTGGTGCTGTTTCTGGCAGAAAGTAGCTATGTTTTCTAATCTTGGCTAACCCGTTAAAGTCTAGTCTGTTCACTCAATCCCTTTAATGGTAGCTTCACACCTACCGAATTCGCAGCAAAATCCACTGCGAAACCATGTAGTGTGAAATTCAAAGGGGTTAAATACCTGCAGCGGAATTTTCATTCCGCTGCGAGTATGTAACCCGGTCTTTTAAATCCCTGCTGCCCGCGGCCTGCAGCATACATTACATGCTCGATGCTGCGGCTGCTTGTGAGGCTCCCGGCTCCCGTCGGTCACCATCAGCCTATCAGTGCACGAGCAGCACTGATTGGATGATGGGGACCAACGGGAGTCAGGAGCCTCACACACAGTTGCAGCGCCGAGCAGGTAATGTATGCTGCAGGTGGTTAAAGGGGCTGGGTTACATACTCATTCCGCTGCGAGTATGTAACCCCATTGAACTTCACGCTATATGGATTCGCAGCGGATTTTTCTGCAAATTTGCAGCTTCAAATCCGGTACGTGTGAAAGTGGGCCATGGGGCGGTGATAAAGAGGACATTGTGGACTTGCCTTGTGGTGGCATTGATGCCATTTATTTTAAGTAAGGAAATAAATTATTTGTTTGTTTTTTTTCCTTCCAGGAAACGGAAGAAGATAAATCCCAGAATTTCGATGAATTCTTCCAGGACAGAGCAGATGAACAGTGATGTTGATTGTGTTAAGAACTATAACGGCAGTAGTGACGCGGCTCTGTTGGGACTGCCCCGATGTGCGGCAGATCTGTTATGTGACTGGAATGCCATTATTTAAAAAAAAAAAAAAAAAAAAACATCCTACAGGGTGGCAACCTATAAGTTGGCACTATGTACAGATAGGACTGGATTCACATTGTGCTATACCAGTGTGTTGCAGGTATAGGGCCAGTTCACACGGAGTAAAATCGGCAGAAGTCCGCCTGCCTCAGTGTGACATGATTTCACACTTAGGTAGGCAGGATTCTGCGGCGGTTCTGCTGATTTAACTCCATGTGAACTGGTCCATACGTTGTAAGGCTGCGTTCACACTACGTATTTTTTCGTAAGAATACGGCCGTTGTTGCAAGTGGCAAGAACGGCTGTACTTTTGACAAAAATATATGTTGCTTTGCCTTCTATGGAATCCCGGCCGGAGCTTATAGACATAGTATACGCTCCGGTGGGGATATCTCACAACGCCATTGAAAACTGACATGTAGAAAACTGACACATAGAAAACCCTGTCCGTGCACACTATGGAGCGAGGGCTCTGGCCGCTCGCTCCATAGTGTGCAATGGAGAGTTCTGATCCGGGCGTGCACGGATGCGCCTGCATCAGAACTCTGCAGCTGCAAAAATCATCTGCCCGGTACTGCAGTACCAGCCGGGATGATCTTTTTCAGAGACCGGCCGTTCCGTGACCCGGCCAGGTCTGATCTAGGCATCATTCACACGTTCTGTATGAATCCGTATTGCAAAGAAGAGAAGGTGATGGTTAGCTAAGTGGAAATGGTTTAAAATGATCACTCACCCGCATTTTTTTTTATTGATTTGCAGACATTTCATCCATAAAAATTACCCATCTGTAAAAATTGCGGGCGCTCTCATAGACTTCTATGGGACAATCTGTGCCGCAATTACGGTCCGTACTAGAGCTTGTCAGTAATTTTCGCGGATGCAATTTTTGTAGATTACGGATCCATAAATATATATGGTCAATGTGAACAGCGCAATTGAAATCAATGGGCCCCAAATTTGTCCGTAATTGCAGATCCGCAAAACTACAGAACGTGTGAAAGTGTAATGGCCCCAACGTAACCAAGGACTTACTATCAAAAGTGTCGTCAGGAAACCTCGTCCTGCAAACTCCAGGAGTACAAGAAATATCATGCTGGTTTCCGGGATGCTCCTTACATATGTATTTGTCGCTATAGGGGGAGTGATATTATAATCTTATTTAAATTATTTTTCTTTTTTTTTTTTTTTACATTTTCATAATAAAGATGTCATTAAAGGGAACCTGTCACCCTGGGGGAGCGGACCAAACCCTCCCCACCCCTGGATAGAGACCCCTCATACTTACCCTCTCACACTGCCCCAGTGATTTCTTATGGTATTCGGGCACATCTCTGCTCATTTGCATAATGAGTGCGCAGATGAGGTGGGGACAGGATGGGCCGCCTCTATCTGGGGGTGCGGGGAGTTCGGCCTACTCTCCCACAGTGACAGGCTCCCTTTAGTTTTTGCTTATGTTATTCATATATATATATATATATATATATATATATATATATATATACCTCTGTGACTTGCCTTCCCTGGGCTCTAATATTACACAACACCTTGATAATAAGTGCAGCTGAAAATACTTATAAGAACAGTGACAATTATTTTCTAACTGTATACATATTTCTATCTATATATTTTGTTTCCCTATTTTTGCATTGACCTCAATCGACTCAAAAACTTTCAAGAGAAACATTCGCCAAAAGGGAAAGAAAATGTGCAGTTTTGATATATAGTACACGCAACTGCCCACAAGGTGAAGATGTGCTGAGTTATTAAAGGGGTATTCCTCTCAGGTAAAATACATGCTGAATCATCTCCCCTCCTGGAGCTTAACAATTCCTTCCCTAGTTGTTATTATCTATTCAGTCTCCTTACCCCATCTCTGAGCTGCTGCTTTCGGCTGAAGACACAGAAAGATGTGTGTGAGCTTTTCTCTCTGTCCACCCCCCTTCCAAGATGGATCATATAAACAATTCCTTGGCCGGCTGTTTCTCCACTCTGTAATGCCGGGAGGGTTAATCACAGTGGGCTCACAAGTAAGTTGACCTTAGATGAACTCTCCCGCATTATACAGTGCAGAGACAGCTGGTCAGGGAGCTGTTTGCATCAGCCTTCACAGAAGGGAGGAGGGGGAGAGGGAGTGAACAGCTCTTATACAGTTTCTTGTGTCTTCAGCAGGAAGCAGCAGCTCAGAACTGGGGGAAGAAGACAGAAAAAATAAGTATGGAAGGAATTGTTAGTTTCGGGAGGGGTGGGGGTTGGTTCAGCATGTATTTTATGTGAGTAAAGAACCCCTTCATGTTTACAGGAAAAGGTTAAAGTGAGATGAATTCTGTAATAAAATTATTTTTTCTAATCTGTATCTGGTTGTATTTTAGTACTTAGTGCCCTGATGGCTTTATACATAACAAAGTCGGCTGCTTTGTATTCTGTCTGTGGGAAATTCGCCTTATTTATTTATTATGAACAACCATGCAGTGAATTCATCGCCTTTTCATACATTCACAATCCGGATTTATAGATTTTTTCATTATAATTATGAATTTGATATTAGCCCTGCCGAGCGAGTGGGACTCATTGGGCGAGATGCGGACGTCACCGCTGCTGCTCTGCATATAGTATTGGCTGTGGAGGACCTCCGGCATCGCCATAGCGGCAGGACCTAGGCTGACATATACAGCGTGGTTTCTGCCACAGTTTCCAGGATCGGAGGTCACTCCTGGCAGTGTAATCCCTTTATGGGTTGTTTATGAAAGGTACCAGGGGGGAGATGTAGCAAACATGGTGTAAAGTGAGACTGTCTCAGTTGCCCCTAGCAACCAATCAGATTCCACCTTTCATTCCTCACAGACTCTTTGGAAAATGAAAGGTGGAATCTGGTTGGTTGCTAGGGGCAACTGCGCCAGTTTCACTTTACACCATGTTTGATAAATCTCCCCCTGGTACCTTTCATATATCTGTCTGTGCTTCTATAACAGAAAGGGAGTAAGGCCGGGTTTATATTTATCCGGTGGCGTTTCCCCTCTGGCACATCAGCAGAGCGCCGGAGGAAAACCTGATCTTTTAACTGATCCCATTAATTTGAATAAGATACTTAAAACATGCGGCGCATGACGGCAGAATGCAGCTTGCAGTGTTCTGCTGTCCAGCGTTCATGGTTAAAGGGGTGGGTTACCAAAAGAAATTTTCTTTCAAATCAACTGGTGCCAGAACGTTATAGATTTGTAATTTACTTTTATTAAATCTCCAGTCTTCCAGTACTTATCAGCTGCTGTATGTCCTACAGGAAGTGGTGTATTCTTTCCAGTCTAAGGTTACAAACCCACTTGCCGGATCTGCAGCGAGTCTCCTTGCTGTGTTTTTGCAGCGAGACTCGCTGCAGATCCTGGCCCTATACTTTCAATAGCAGAGAAACTCGCAGCAGGGATGTACATCCCTGCTGCGATTTTGTCTGCAGCCCGCCCCATTAACCCCCCGTCCGCCGGACATTATACATTACCGGGTCCCCGTTCCTGCTTGCTTCGGGGCTCCCGGTGTCTTCACGGCCCGCCCGGCCAATCAGTGCGCTGCGGCGGGGCAGCGCACTGATTGGCCGGGCGGAACATGCCAGGAGCTGCTGAAGCAAGCAGGAGCCGGGATCAGGTAATGTATATCGCCCCCAGCCCCCGGCCGCACGATCGCCCCCAGCCCCGCAGCCCCCGACCGCACCATCCCCCGACCTCACGATCGCCCCCAGCATCGTAGCCCCCGGCCGCACGATCGCCCCCAGCCCTGCAGCCCCCAACCTCATGATCACCCCCAGCATCGCAGCCCCCGGCTGCACGATCGCCCGCTGGGCTGGGGGCTGCGGGCGATCATGCGGCCGGGGGCTGCAGGCGATCGTGCGGCCGGGGGCTGGGGGCGATCGTGCGGCCGGGGGCTGGGGGCGATCGGGGCTGCAGGGGGGCGGGCAGGATATACATTACCAGGTCCCCGCCGCAGCGCACTGATTGGCCGGGCGGGCCGTGAAGACACCGGGAGCCCCGAAGCAAGCAGGAACGGGGACCCGGTAATGTATAATGTCCGGCGGACGGGGGGTTAATGGGGCGGGCTGCAGACAAAATCGCAGCAGGGATGTACATCCCTGCTGCGAGTTTCTCTGCTATTGAAAGTATAGGGCCAGGATCTGCAGCGAGTCTCGCTGCAAAAACGCAGCAAGGAGACTCGCTGCAGATCCGGCAAGTGGGTTTGTAACCTAAGGGTAAATTCACACGGGCTGATAAGCAGCCCGATAAATACTGAAAGTATTGAGATTTTGAAATAGAAGTAATTTAAAAAAAACTGTCTTACATTCAGACACAGAGTTCCCCTTTAAGACTATATGTACTGGCCAAACCAACTAACTCCCAGTCATAAAATACATCTGTATATGGGAACCCTAAAGCTAATAAATGTGAACACAGCTTTATTGTAGCATGTCTGGTCAGCAACGAAGCACATGTAAGATACCCTGCTACTAGTGACATATTGGGAATATCATGCCTCACTGTCTGCCAATGATGGCGTGTTATTCGGGCTCCTCTCTGCACAATCAATTTTAGCAGCCTCTCTTAAAGGGGTTATCCAGCGCTACAAAAACATGGCCACTTTTCCCCCTACTGTTGTCTCCAGTTCAGGTGTGGTTTGCAATTAAGCTCCATTTACTTCAATGGACCTTAGTTTCAAACACCAATCTATCTAGAGATAAGATTGGGGCACAAGTGGCCATGTTTTTGTAGCACTGGATAACCGCTTTAAAGGGGTAATCCAGCATTAGAAAAACATGGCCACTTTCTTCCAGTGACAGTGTGGTGATGCCCCGCTGAGAGGCACGACCGGTCACTTGCCAGATGGTGAAGTGTGATTCCACTACAGTAGTGGTTGGTCGGGATATAGCTCAGCCAGGTGTTATGCTGTGATGACGCCAGTGCCGGTTAGTGATGCACGATGCACCGAAATATCGATACTACTATCGATATTTCGGGCAGAAAAAAGGTTCGGTACCAGGATTTCCTGGTATCGATACTTTATGTTAAACTGCCTAATAACGCAGCTTAACATAAAGTATGGTGCAGAGAACACGGCCGGCGGCCACCTGAGCGCCAGCCATGTTCTCTGTGTGCCGCCCCCTGGTGTCCCCTCCTCCACCCGTGCGCTCTCCGCTCCCGGCGGCACCAAATTTAAATAGCCGTCACATAGCAATCGCTAGTGCCGGCTATTTTACAGGGTAGATGCCGCTGTCACACCTGACAGCGGCATTAACACCTCCTGAGCCGCTCCATATGCAGCAGGAGTCTGCTGCATATGGAGCGGCCCCCACTGCTAATGACTGCGGCCCGCGACCTCGCGGGCGACAGTCATTTAATTATTCCCCCCCCCACTCAGGACCCACTGCTGCAGCCGGGTCCCCCGTACCCACCAGTTCCCGCTGCTGCAGCCGGGTCCCCCGCGCCGCACCACCCCCAGGACCTGACGGTGCAATGCAGTCCCTCGCACCCTCCGGTGTCCACAATCCTGCCCCCCCCCCTTCCCTCGGGGTCCTCCGGTACAGTGGCACAGCAACTCCCAGCATACCTTCTCGTGGGGAGTTGTTGTGCACAAGGAGGTATGCTGGGAGTTGTTGTGTCAGGAGGCTGCTAATGCACTACAACTCCCAGCAGCACACCACCTTGTGCACTACAACTCTCAGCATACCTCCTTGGGCACAAAGGTATGCTGGGGGTTGTAGTGCACAAGGAGGTATGCTGCTGGGAGTTGTGGTGCATTAGCAGCCTCCTGACACAACAACTCCCAGCATACCTCTGTGTCCACTACAACTCCCAGCATACATTCTTGTGGGGAGTTGCAGTGCACAAGCAGGTATGCTGGGAGTTGTAGTGCACAAGGAGGTATGCTGCTGGGAGTTGTTGTGTTAGGAGGCTGCTAATGCACTACAACTCCCAGCAGCATACCTCCTTGTGCACTACAACCCCCAGCATACCTCATTGTGCACTACAACCCCCAGCATACCTCTTTGTGCACAATGAGGTATGCTGGGGGTTTTAGTGCACAAGAAGTTGTGCTGCTGGAAGTTGTGTCAGGAAGTTGCTGCTGCACAACTGCAACTCCCAGCATACCTTCTTGTGCACTACAACTCCCAGCACACCTTCTTGTGGGGAGTTGCACACAAGGAGGAATTCTGGGGATTTGTAGTGCACAAGGAGGTATGCTGAGGGTTGTAGTGCACAAGGAGGTATGCTGGGAGTTGTAGTGCACAAGAAGGTATGCTGGGAGTTGCAGTTGTGCAGCAGCAGCCTCCCGACAAAACATCCCAGCATACCTCTTTGTGTACTACAACTCCCAGCATACCTTCTTATGCACCACAACTCCCAGCATACCTTCTTATGCACCACAACTCCCAGCATACCCACTTGTGCACTACAAATCACCACAAGAAGGTATGCTGGGAGTTGTAGTGCATAAGAAGGTATACTGGGAGTTGTGCACAGGGAGGTATGCTGCGGGGTAGAGAGGAGTTAAAAAGTGTTTAAAAAAAGTTTAAATGAAAAAAACAATAATCATAATAAAGGTTCTAATAATCCCTGTTCCCTTTTTAAAAAAAAAAAAATATATTATATTTGTATTTTTACATATTTTTTTTCCAAACTTTATTCAGTATCGAATTAGTATCGAGTATCGAAATAAGAAAGCTGGTATTGGTATTGAACTCAAAATTCTGGTATCGTGACATCCCTAGTGCCGGTTGGGCACACGGGTATAGTGGCACACCTGTTTTTAGTTTATTCAGGCTGGCTATACCCTTTCCCCTCTGGTCGGTGATCTGCCGGGCTGTAAGGGGGTCCCTTGGGTGTTTATCATGGTGGTCCGGAGTGGAGCTGTGACCTACCTGGACTATTGGTACCGCCACCCACAAAAAGGGGAGGTGACCCTAGGCAGGGCTGTATTAACGGCTGCTGCTGCCCTAGGCACTAAACCTGAAAACGCCCATCTTCACGCACCTATTAGCAATACCAGACCTGACCAATACCCCCCCCCCCCAAGAGTCAAGAGTCAAGAGTCCCAACCCAATTTAGTACTGTGCTCTGCCGGAACACAGATAGAATAGATAGAAATACTTTACAGAGAATACTTGTACCTGTGTTTTGACTCTTTTGGTCTTGGCTCCGCCTATTGCCCACCAGTGTTGGGCGACCCATCCGAGAGGGTGACACAAGCCCCAGACCTTGTTACCTGGGGTGAGCAGAGTGGTCAGAATTTTCTGGTAACATTCGTGCTGCAAGATAGAGTATGTAGGCTTCTAGCAACTTTGCTCTATCCGGAGAGTCCCTATTTCTTCAGGATACTGTCCTGCACTTTTAGACTTCACTTGTTAGTGTGTGTTCAGCACTGCATAGTGTGTGGAAGTGCTGCTTCCAAGAAGAGAGTGCTCTTGCTTCCCATGTGTGTCTGTCCACTATCACACCTCAAACTACACTGGACACTGACTAGTTGTAAGTCCTCTAACGGGACCTGGCATAAGCCAGGGCCCAGCTGGACCTCTGTAGGGACCGTTCTGGCTTGCGTCCTTCCTCTACAGAATCCAGAGTAAGACTCCCCAAAGCTGTGGCTACACTTCCTCTCCCCATGTGACAACTTCCTTCAGCACATGTAACACATGCTGTGAGTGGGTGAGAAGAGAGTGCAAGGAAAAGAGAAGGACAGAGATAAGTAAAAAAGAGAAAGAGCTCTCATTGGTGCACAGATCACAGAGACAATAACCCTTTAACTGCTACAGCTGTGCAATACTTAGGCAATACATATACTAGCGACATCTAGTGGTAAACTTAAGTAATACTTCACCACCACTAATACTTTGAAGTACAGGCTTTTGCGAGGGGTGTAAAGACAAGTAACACCCATGGTGGGATACCACAACAGCACCACTCTTGTCTCCAGTTCAGCTGTAAGTCCCTATTCCACCGGACGATTAACGATCCAAACGACCGCTATTGCAAAAGACCTGAAATCGTTCACTCATTTACATGGAAACATAATCGTTACTTGTGATCGTTCTTGCGGTCGTCTTGTCGTCGCTACTGCGAACGACCAAACGACTTCTTATTCAATGCGAACGATTTGCGAACGAGCAAAAATAAAAATAGGTCCAGGTCTTATTAAACGATCAATGGTTTCTTGTTCGGTCGTTAGTCGTTAACTGCTATTCAACTGAACGATTATCGTTTAGAATCGAACGATTTAACGATAATCTGAACGATAATCGTCCGGTGGAATAGGGCCCTTAAGCTCCATTCACTTAAATGGAACTGAGTTACATAACCTGCAGACAAACTGGAGACAAGAGCGGTGCTGTATCTGGAAGAAAGCGGCCATGTTTTTCTAACACTGGATAATACCTTTAAGATGTTACCCCATATATTATACAGCTACATTCCTCAGTATATGATATAAGTATAAAGGCTTTATTGGTATCTCTGATCTTTGTGCATATTTACTACTTTCTGGGAAATTGTATACACGAAGAAATATACAATCTATCCCCTGTGTAAGATGAATGGACCTGTCCTTGCGCTGTAATGTGAGATGACAGGAGCGCCACATCTGCTCCTAGCGGTCATTAGCGGCATTGCTTCTCTGCTTCAGACACATCACACGCCTCTCTGCTGCCTCTAGTGGTGACACTTAGAATGGCAGCCGTTTCACTTCCTGCTTCTAAGTCCAAGGGTGGGACAGCGGAAGTGTCGGGGCAGCATCGCCGGTGCTAGTGATCGTCTCCTGCTACGGTACCGCAATCATGCCGGTAGGTGGATGAGAGCTGCCGGTACTGCGGGAGCCTGGGCACGGCCGGGTGACGTGTAGCCGGGTGCAGGATGGTGGTCGGGAGGCGGCGGGTGAGGCCCGGGGAGGGGGCACGGCGGCGGGTGAGGCCCGGGGAGGGGGCACGGCGGCGGGTGAGGCCCGGGGAGGGGGCACGGCGGCGGGTGAGGCCCGGGGAGGGGGCACGGCGGGGGCTGCTGTCCGTCTGTCATACAGGGTTATAGCTGTAATACAGGGGACAGCCAGAGGGAGGCTGGTGTATATAGGTGATACACCATCACTGTAATACACCAGGTGGGTCTGCCATTCAGGAGTCTGGGAAAGCTGAGCTGCAGGGGTCAGATCCTCAGATGATTATATTGCATTTCTTATAGGGTGTATGTGGCAGTATGTATGGATATATGACAGTACTATATATATATATATATATATATATATATATATATATATATATGGGGGTATGACAGTACTATATATATGGGAATATGGCAGCACTATGTATGGGGATATAGCAGTACTATGTATGGGGATATGGCCTCACTATGTATGGGGATATGGCCGCACTATGTATGGGGATATGGCAGTACTATGTATGGGGATATAGCAGTACTATGTATGGGGATATGGCCGCACTATGTATGGGGATATGGCAGCACTATGTATGGGGATATAGCAGCACTATGTATGGATATATATCAGCACTACCTATGGGGATGTGGCAGCACTACCTATGGGGATATAGCAGTACTATGTATGGATATATATCAGCACTACCTATGGGGATATGGCAGTGATGTATATGGAGATATAGCAGTACTATGTATATGGAGATATAGCAGTACTATGTATATGGGGATATGGCAGCACTATGTATGGGGATATAGCAGTACTATGTATGGGGATATAGCAGCACTTTGTATATGGGGATATGGCAGTACTATGTATGGGGATATAGCAGTACTATGTATGGGGATATAGCAGCACTTTGTATATGGGGATATGGCAGCACTATGTATGGGGAAATGGCAGCACTATGTATGGGGATATGGCAGCACTATGTATGGGGATATGGCAGCACTATGTATGGGGATATGGCAGCACTATTTATGGGGATATATCAGCACTATGTATGGGGATATGGCAGCACTATGTATGGGGATATGGCAGCACTATGTATGGGGATATGGCAGCACTATGTATTGGGATATGGCAGCACTATGTATTGGGATATGGCAGCACTATGTATGGGGATATGGCAGCACTATGTATGGGGATATGGCAGCACTATGTATAGGTATATATCAGCACTATGTATGGGGATATGGCAGTATTATGTATTGGGATATGTCAGCACTATGTATGGTGATATGGCAGCACTATGTATGGTGATATGTCAGCACTATGTATTGGGATATGGCAGAACTATGTATGGGGATATGGCAGCACTATGTATGGGGATATGGCAGCACTATGTATGGTGATATGTCAGCACTATGTATGGGGATATGGCAGAACTATGTATGGGGATATGGCAGCACTATGTATGGGGATATGGCAGTACTATGTATGGGGATATGGCAGCACTATGTATGGGGATATAGCAGCACTATGTATGGGGATATGGCAGCACTATGTATGGGGATATAGCAGCACTATGTATGGGGATATAGCAGTACTATGTATGGGGATATGGCAGTACTATGTATGGGGATATGGCAGCACTATGTATGGGGATATGGCAGCACTATGTATGGGGAAATGGCAGCACTATGTATGGGGAAATGGCAGCACTATGTATGGGGATATGGCAGCACTATGTATGGGGATATGGCAGCACTATGTATGGGGATATGGCAGCACTATGTATGGGGATATGGCCGCACTATGTATGGGGATATGGCCGCACTATGTATGGGGATATGGCCGCACTATGTATGGGGATATGGCCGCACTATGTATGGGGATATGGCCGCACTATGTATGGGGATATGGCCGCACTATGTATGGGGATATGGCCGCACTATGTATGGGGATATGGCCGCACTATGTATGGGGATATGGCCGCACTATGTATGGGGATATGGCCGCACTATGTATGGGGATATGGCCTCACTATGTATGGGGATATGGCCTCACTATGTATGGGGATATGGCCTCACTATGTATGGGGATATGGCCTCACTATGTATGGGGATATGGCCTCACTATGTATGGGGATATGGCCTCACTATGTATGGGGATATGGCCTCACTATGTATGGGGATATGGCCTCACTATGTATGGGGATATGGCCTCACTATGTATGGGGATATGGCCGCACTATGTATGGGGATATGGCCGCACTATGTATGGGGATATGGCCGCACTATGTATGGGGATATGGCAGCACTATGTATGGGTACATGGCAGCACTATGTATGGGGATATGGCAGCACTATGTATGGGGATATGGCAGTACTATGTATGGGGATATGGCAGTACTATGTATGGGGATATGGCAGTACTATGTATGGGGATATGGCTGCACTATGTATGTGGATATGGCAGTACTATGTATGGGGATATGGCAGTACTATGTATGGGGATATGGCAGTACTATGTATGGGGATATGGCAGTACTATGTATGGGGATATGGCAGCATTATGTATGGGGATATGGCAGCACTATGTATGGGGATATGGCAGTACTATGTATGGGGATATGGCAGTACTATGTATGGGGATATGGCTGCACTATGTATGGGGATATAGCAGTACTATGTATGGGGATATGGCAGTACTCTAGTGGCTGCAGTAATAGAGGAACAGGATGTGGCTTTGTGTATGAGCACATAGTCACCGTAGTCATTGCAGGAGATACACAGGATATGAGGCTGACGGCCATGGTCAGAAGTCGTCTTATTCTCATCAGACCCCAATGCATCATAGAGTCCAGGGTGATCAGAGTTTTTTATTTGGACACATTCACATTCAAACTCCAGTGGGGAAAGACGCGTGGACTGTTTAGAAGTGTCCGGTGCCCAGCACAGACCCTGGAGCCGCCCAGTAACCTGTATAAGGAATGACTCACTGTTATCTCTTTACATGTGTGTACAGTGAGTCATTCCCTATACAGGTTCCTGGGTGGCCCTTTGGTATATATAATACTATACTGATCAGTCCAGCCAGTCATTTCACATCTAGTTCCTCATGTAGAATAATGGTTTTTGCGCTGATTTTACCTATGCATTGGTCTCTAGCCATTTTGACTACACAGAATGTCACAGGTCCGGTTTTCTTCTTTTTACATGGATTTTTAGTACATGATCTTCTAAGTAGAGTTTGTATTTGACTTAGGCCTACCACTCTATGTTAATGGAATCCGACACCAAACTCACTGGAAACATGGCGCTGCTGCCCATCAGAAGTCAGTTCAAGGGACCGGCCCCCAAAGAAAGTAAGTGTTATGTGACATACCTGCTCCAGGGCGGCTGCAAGTCTCAGCCTGTATACAGCATGGACAAATCCCTCCGCGGAATGCTGCTGATCATTGCCGGGATGTGCTGGAAAGACACTGCCAGTATATATTATATAGGAGCCAAAGTGACCCCCTATAAGGAACACTGCCAGTATATGTTATATAGGAGCCATAGTGACCCCCTATAAGGAACACTGCCAGTATATGTTATATAGGAGCCATAGTGACATCTATAAGGAACACTGCCAGTATATGTTATATAGGAGCCAAAGTGACCCCCTATAAGGAACACTGCCAGTATATGTTATATAGGAGCCAAAGTGACCCCCTATAAGGAACACTGCCAGTATATGTTATATAGGAGCCATAGTGACCCCCTATAAGGAACACTGCCAGTATATGTTATATAGGAGCCAAAGTGACATCTATAAGGAACACTGCCAGTATATGTTATATAGGAGCCATAGTGACATCTATAAGGAACACTGCCAGTATATGTTATATAGGAGCCATAGTGACATCTATAAGGAACACTGCCAGTATATGTTATATAGGAGCCATAGTGACATCTATAAGGAACACTGCCAGTATATGTTATATAGGAGCCATAGTGACCCCCTATAAGGAACACTGCCAGTATATGTTATATAGGAGCCATAGTGACCCCCTATAAGGAACACTGCCAGTATATGTTATATAGGAGCCATAGTGACATCTATAAGGAACACTGCCAGTATATGTTATATAGGAGCCAAAGTGACCCCCTATAAGGAACACTGCCAGTATATGTTATATAGGAGCCAAAGTGACCCCCTATAAGGAACACTGCCAGTATATGTTATATAGGAGCCATAGTGACCCCCTATAAGGAACACTGCCAGTATATGTTATATAGGAGCCAAAGTGACATCTATAAGGAACACTGCCAGTATATGTTATATAGGAGCCATAGTGACATCTATAAGGAACACTGCCAGTATATGTTATATAGGAGCCATAGTGACATCTATAAGGAACACTGCCAGTATATGTTATATAGGAGCCATAGTGACATCTATAAGGAACACTGCCAGTATATGTTATATAGGAGCCATAGTGACCCCCTATAAGGAACACTGCCAGTATATGTTATATAGGAGCCATAGTGACATCTATAAGGAACACTGCCAGTATATGTTATATAGGAGCCATAGTGACCCCCTATAAGGAACACTGTCAGTATATGTTATATAGGAGCCATAGTGACCCCCTATAAGGAACACTGCCAGTATATGTTATATAGGAGCCATAGTGACCCCCTATAAGGAACACTGCCAGTATATGTTATATAGGAGCCATAGTGACATCTATAAGGAACACTGCCAGTATATGTTATATAGGAGCCATAGTGACATCTATAAGGAACACTGTCAGTATATGTTATATAGGAGCCAAAGTGACCCCCTATAAGGAACACTGTCAGTATATGTTATATAGGAGCCAAAGTGACATCTATAAGGAACACTGCCAGTATATGTTATATAGGAGCCATAGTGACATCTATAAGGAACACTGCCAGTATATGTTATATAGGAGCCATAGTGACATCTATAAGGAACACTGCCAGTATATGTTATATAGGAGCCAAAGTGACCCCCTATAAGGAACACTGCCAGTATATGTTATATAGGAGCCAAAGTGACCCCCTATAAGGAACACTGCCAGTATATGTTATATAGGAGCCATAGTGACCCCCTATAAGGAACACTGCCAGTATATGTTATATAGGAGCCAAAGTGACATCTATAAGGAACACTGCCAGTATATGTTATATAGGAGCCATAGTGACATCTATAAGGAACACTGCCAGTATATGTTATATAGGAGCCATAGTGACATCTATAAGGAACACTGCCAGTATATGTTATATAGGAGCCATAGTGACCCCCTATAAGGAACACTGTCAGTATATGTTATATAGGAGCCATAGTGACCCCCTATAAGGAACACTGCCAGTATATGTTATATAGGAGCCATAGTGACCCCCTATAAGGAACACTGCCAGTATATGTTATATAGGAGCCATAGTGACATCTATAAGGAACACTGTCAGTATATGTTATATAGGAGCCATAGTGACATCTATAAGGAACACTGCCAGTATATGTTATATAGGAGCCATAGTGACCCCCTATAAGGAACACTGTCAGTATATGTTATATAGGAGCCATAGTGACCCCCTATAAGGAACACTGCCAGTATATGTTATATAGGAGCCATAGTGACCCCCTATAAGGAACACTGCCAGTATATGTTATATAGGAGCCATAGTGACATCTATAAGGAACACTGTCAGTATATGTTATATAGGAGCCATAGTGACCCCCTATAAGGAACACTGTCAGTATATGTTATATAGGAGCCATAGTGACCCCCTATAAGGAACACTGCCAGTATATGTTATATAGGAGCCATAGTGACATCTATAAGGAACACTGCCAGTATATGTTATATAGGAGCCAAAGTGACCCCCTATAAGGAACACTGTCAGTATATGTTATATAGGAGCCATAGTGACCCCCTATAAGGAACACTGCCAGTATATGTTATATAGGAGCCATAGTGACCCCCTATAAGGAACACTGCCAGTATATGTTATATAGGAGCCATAGTGACATCTATAAGGAACACTGCCAGTATATGTTATATAGGAGCCATAGTGACATCTATAAGGAACACTGCCAGTATATGTTATATAGGAGCCATAGTGACATCTATAAGGAACACTGTCAGTATATGTTATATAGGAGCCAAAGTGACCCCCTATAAGGAACACTGCCAGTATATGTTATATAGGAGCCATAGTGACATCTATAAGGAACACTGCCAGTATATGTTATAGGAGCCATAGTGACATCTATAAGGAACACTGTCAGTTGTAGTTTTGCAACAGCTGGAGGGCCGAAGGTTCCCCATGTCTGGTTTACTGTGTCACGATGATGAGAACCTTGTATACCTGCCTGACCACTGCAGCCAGTCACCGGCCTTGTCGTTGTACTGTGTTAGGGCCCTATTCTACGTGACGATTATCATTCGCATAATCGTTAACGATAAACAATCCAAACGACCGCTTTTACGAAAGACCTGAAATCGTTCACCCATTTACATGGAAAGATAATCGTTACTATCGTTCTTGCGGTCGTCTTGACGTCGTTATTGCGTTCGTCAGTACGGCGAACGACCGAACGACTTCTTATTCAGTGCGAACGATTTGCGAACGAGCAACGATAAAAATAGGTCCAGGTCTTATTAAACGATCAACGATTTCTCGTTCGGTCGCTAGTCGTTAACTGCTATTCAACCGAATGATTATCGTTTAGATTCGAATGATTTAACGATAATCTGAACAATCGTCTGGTGGAATAGGGCCCTTAAGAGTGCTGAGGCCGCTTGTTAGTTGCAGCAGTCAGGTAGGTACAGGAGCATCTCATCAATGCAGCACAATAAACAGATGCCAGTGGGGATCACCCGAGTGGCGGCACTGGTACTATAGGGGATTTGTTTTATAAATGAGGCCACTTGATGAGTAGGTGGCACTTAGCAGTATTATAATATATGTTTTTTTATATATTTTTTTTTCTTTTTCCCAGCGAAAGACACCGATATTATTGACGAAGCTATTTATTATTTTAAGGCCAATGTGTTCTTCAAAAACTATGAAATCAAGGTAAGTGATTAAAGTTCTGCCAGTTCAGTATTTGTAGTTTGTACTCTATGGGGGGAGATTTATCAAACATGGTGTAAAGTGAGACTGGCTCAGTTGCCCCTAGCAACCAATCAGATTCCACCTTTCATTTTCCAAAGAGTCTGTGAGGAATGAAAGGTGGAATCTGATTGGTTGCTAGGGGCAACTGAGCCAGTGTCACTTTACACCATGTTTAATAAATCTTCCCCTATTATGGGCCCAGACTTATTCTGTCCTTCATTTTATTTTAGAATGAAGCTGACCGGACCCTGATTTATATCACCCTTTATATTTCCGAGTGCTTGAAAAAGTTGCAAAAGGTGAGAATTTGCATCACATGACACATTTTTCCCTCCAATGTTTACAGCATTAGGAAAATAAATTAAATTATTGGATATTGAGCAAAAATAATTGTGTGGCAGAAAATATTTAAAGGGGCACTCCAGCAAAAAAAATTAAATTAATAAAAGTTTTCTTTCAAATTAACTGGTGTCAGAAAGTTATGTCGATTTGTAATTTACTTCTGTTTAAAAATCTCCAGTCTTCCAGTACTTTTCTGGTGCTGTATGTCCTGCAGGAAGTGGTGTATTCTCTCCAGTCTGACACAGTGCTCTCTGCTGCCACCTCTGTCCATGTCAGGAAATGTCCAGAGCAGCAGCAAATCCCTGCTCTGGACAGAGGTGGCAGCAGAGAGCGCTGTGTCAGACTGGAAAGAATACAACACTTCCTGCAGGACATACAGCAGCTGATAAGTATTGGAAAACTTGAAATTTTTATATAGAAGTAAATTATAAATCTATATAACTTTCTGACACCAGTTGATTTCAAAGAAAAAAAATCACTGGATTACCCCTCGGAATGTGATAGGTTAATATAAGAAATGCTGCTCTATTTGCTGTGCGGCCGATGTTAGTGATCAGAGCGCATGCCTCATAGAATTGTATAGGGGATGTAGTTTTAGTATTGCTAACAATGCAGTTTATGTAGGTAACAAATGTTGTTTTCTCTTTGAACCAGTGTAATTCTAAAGGACAGGGAGAAAAGGAAATGTATACTCTAGGGATCACAAACTTCCCCATTCCAGGAGAGCCGGGGTTCCCGCTTAATGCCATGTATGTGAAACCTTCCAACAAGCAGGAGGACGGTAAGACTCTGCACTATGCTATGATGGTGGGGACAGCTATCATATATATAAAAGTTATAGTCTATGCACAGGATAGGGGTCAGCTGGCTGATCAGTAGGGTTCTGACTATTGGGAACCCCACCATTCATTTGGGAGCTGGTCATGGTGACATAAGTTATTTTTTCCAGGTTGCATATTAAACTAGGTTTGGAGATGTAACAAAAGCGCACTGGTGCCATGACTTACATTTTTACAGGAAGCATGATGAATGACAGATCTATTGTAAACAGAGCTTTAAATGGGTAAAGTAATATAGATTTATAATTTACTTCTATCTTAAAATCTCCAGTCTTCCATTACTTATCAGCTGCTGTATGTCCTGCAGGAAGTGGTGTATTCTTTCCAGTGTGACACAGTGCTCTCTGCTGCCACCTCTGTCCATGTCAGGAACTGTCCAGAGCAGGAGAGGTTTTCTATTGGGATTTTTTACTGCTCTGGACAGTTCCTGACATGGACAGAGGTGGCACCAGAGAGCACTGTGTCAGAGTGGAGAGAATACATCACTTCCTGCAGGACATACAGCAGCTGATAAGTATTGGAAGACTGGCAATTTTTAAGTAGAAAATAGATTACAAATCTATATAACTTTCTGACACCAGTTATTATTATTTGCACCTTTCCAGGTGCTGTTTGACACTTCTTTATATTAAACATTTAATTAAAAAAAATTAATTTGACAGATAAAACATGCTAGTGTACCCCTTTAAATGTGTATAAATCTGAAAAGGACGCTTTTTTTTTTTTTTTTTAATAAACATTTGGCCCCTGACATTGTGGAGCCTATTAGTTTATGTACATGCATCTATACAACTTATTCATAGTATCTTCTATCCTACTTGGTCCTTCTTTTTAGAGGTGATGAGGGCTTACCTGCAGCAGCTGAGACAGGAGACTGGCCTGAGACTGTGTGAAAAGGTGTTTGACCCTCAGACAGACAAGCCCAGCAAGGTAAAAGACTGTTTATTTCCCATAATTGCTTATATAGTGATTTATGTTGTATTCATATCCGACATGTGAAAAGTTATTGATCACAGCGGATCTCACTGCTGAGACCCACTGTGATCAGGAGTTATAGCCGGGAGCAAGCATGGGAGCAGCGTGATCCACTTCCCAGCCGCTCTCCAATTCTGACTAATTCATAGACTCACATTGTTGGAATTAGCCGTTACTCTCTCCCCGGCTATATATTCTGATTACAATGGGTCTTAGTAGTGAGACCTGCTGTGAGTAGTAACTTTTGACAGGTCTGATGAGATGCCAAAATTATTATTTTTTTTTAATGACATTGACTTTAAAGAAGTAGTTCATCAAAATTTTTTACTTTTAAATCAACTGATCTCCAATCTTCAAATATTTATCAGCTGCTGTATGTCCTGCAGAAAGTGGTGTATTCTTTCCAGTCTGACACAGCGCTCTCTGCTGCCACCTCTGTCCATGTCAGGAACTGTTCAGAGCAGGAGAGGTTTTCTATGGGGATTTGCTGCTGCTCTGGACAGTTCCTGACATGGACAGAGGTGGCAGCAGAGAGCACTGTGTCAGACTGGAAAGAATCCACCACTTCCTGCAGGACATACGGCAGCTGATAAGTACTGGAAGACTGGAATTATTATTTTTTTTTTAATATAAGTAAATTGCAAATTTACTCTGGCACCAGTTAATTTAAAAGAAAAGAAATGGTGAACTGCCCTTTCAAAGTCCCACTGCAGAATAAGCAGTGTATGTGTGTGTGTGTGTATATATGTATATATATGTATGTGTGTGTGTGTATGTATGTATATATATATATATATATGTGCCAATAACTAACTATATACTGACTGTTTTTTCTCTCTTCCAGTGGTGGATGTGCTTTGCAAAGAAACAGTTCATGAACAAATCTCTGTCTGCTCCAGGACAATAAGGAAAGAAGGGGAAGAACATTGGAATTATTATTGTCTGATTTTTGTTTAATCTTTGAGCTGAAGTTTTATACTGTGTTGTAATAATGATGAGCCGCAGCCACACAGGGCAAAGGGGAAGATATTCAGTGTTAAGCTGGTGCTTAATAAAAGCGACCCATCCTTTCTTCTTGCTGGATGTTTGGTGGCTTTGTGCTTCTGCTCTCTCTCCACTGGTTGGAACAGTGATTTGTTACCGTGCACATCCTCTTCTGTATACCAATAAATAGTGGATACTTACCCTGCCTGTGGCTTTTTCCAGTTTCAGGAGCAGAAATACAAAGGTGGAGATTTATCAAACATGGTGTAAAGTGAACCTGCCTGACCATAGAATAGTCTATGGTGGAGATGCGTACAGGCGAGCAGCGGAATCTGCGGCTGGTGATCCGCCCAGATTCCTCAGTGTGCACAAACCCTTAAAGCAGGGATGGGGAACGTTTGGCCGTCAGCTGTTGCAAAACTACATTTCCCATCATGCCTGGACAGCCAAAGCGATTGTAGGAGAATCTGCAGCCAGCTCTCTTGCTGCATCTTACCACTTTTCATAGGGAGCACAGGAACACTTGGCCGTGCCAAACTTTTTTGCATGGAAAGGTCATTCAGCCATCAGTAAGTGTATGGCCACCTTAAAGGGAATCTGTCACTAGGTTTATGGTGCCTTAAACTAGTGACAGAAATGCTGAACAGATCGGTGTATTACTGACATCATTCTGTTCAGCCGTTCTCCTAATATGCAGGAGAATAGCATTCTTGCCACACCCCTCCCCCCAGCTGCTGATTGTACAGACAGTCACAGTATAAATAGACAACAGCCAATTAGAGGGCGATGGACTTAAGGTCCTATTCCAAGGAACGATTATCAGCCGTATTCGTCCGATAATCGTCCCATGGAATAGAAGGCAACGATAAGCCAACATCGTTCATATCGGCTGATCGTTGCAGTCGTTTGTCTTTTAAACATATGACTGTGATAGTAGCGATTTGCTGCCGTCGCTCTGTGGAATAGGAGCATCATCAGCAAACCGCCACTATCCTCTATGGGCTGCCCGGACGATCCAGCAATCACCCAGGCAGTCCCTCCTGCACTTACCCGCGTGTAAAAGCAGTGGCAGCGAGTGGGGAACGAGGAGCAAACGAGCGCTAACAGCACTTGTTTGTCCCTTACTGTCGGCCTGTGGAATAGGGCTTAAAGTGACACTGTCACCCCCCCCCCCCCCCCCCCTTTTTGCATTCTGACATTTCTACACAGGTGTAAAGGGTAAATTTATCGGTTTTCATACCTTATTTCATATCATAAGTCATGGTGCTTGTTCAAGTAAAAAAAAGTGTCCTTTTATCAACTGCAGATTGTATTAAGTGGGTGTGGCCTTGCGGCATTAGCGCCACTTAGCCCTGCCCACAATGACACTGTGGGCCCCGCCCCTTGACAGCCATTGGTTGATCGATGTAAAGGGAGTGGGGTCTAGACCTTTCGGCCAGTCTGTTCCAATGGCCGGTGAGGGGGCGGGGCCAACTGTGGCGCTAATGCTGTGAGGCCCTGCCCACTTAACACAATCTGCAGTTGATAAAAGATGACTTTTTACTTGAACAAGCACCATGACGTATGATATAAAATAAGGTATGAAAAACGCTAAATTTACCCTTGTAGACCCACCTGTGTAGAGAAGTCAGAATGCACAAAGGGGATGACAGTGTCACTTTAAGTTTGCTAGTGCTCATGAATATCCAGGACTACTAAGCTCATGCACATAATGGAGAGGATTACTTATTGTCCATGTTATTTAGGAGGAGATCTCTCTGGATCAGTTGTACAGAACATCATAAGTGATCCATTATTCTGTTCAGTTTCTCTGTCACTAGTTTATGCTACTCTGAGATGGGACAACATAAACCTGGACAATTTCTTTAAGGCTTAATTCACATGTTAGTACTTTTTTGCAGATGTTACAGAGGTAGCGTCTATAGACTTCTATTAGTGTGTCTGCCACAATTATGGTCCGCACTAAAATTGCGGATGTGTGAATAGGCACATGGAAACCAATAGGATCTAATTTATCTGTAACTGCAGATAAATTTTACAGAAGTGTGAATGAGGCCTGAGGGAAATTTACCAAGACCCACATATCCCATGCAATATACAGAACCCCATCCAAGTAATGTTTTCTGGAAGTCTTTGAATCCACATATGAAAGAACCCTGTACCTGTGTAATGTGAGAGCAGAGACCCCATCCCATGGTAGACTATACAGCACTCCTCAGCAGAAAGCTCACAGAGTAGATGATAGTACAGTAAGTAATCACCAATGTGATGCAAGTCTGAAACCAATGGAATGAAGATTGTAGACTGCAAAGGAAAAGCAGGAAAAACTGGCAGATTTTTAAACTGAGTGTGGAAAGTTGGTTGTACATGTGCACCACTATTAGATCTGCTCCATAGAGGGCAAGAGATAGCTGTGCATCATTCAGATATGGTGCATTTACACAGGCAGATTTATCTGACAGATTTTTGAAGCCAAAGCCAGGAACAGACCATAAACAGGAAATGGGTCATAAAGACTGAGCTTTCTCCTTTTTTTTCAAATCCACTCCTGGCTTTGGCTTCCAAAATCTGTCAGATAAATCTGCCTGTGTAAACGCACCAATATACTCCTGTCATCTATGTCCATGAGACTTGCTGTAAAGCATGTCACTAAATGCTGCTAAGAACAGCCAAGGCAATATGGCAGCCTCTATAATGTATAAATAGTTAAATAAAAATCAGAATATGAAATCCCGGCTAACTGTGGGTCTAGTGACCTGAACAGAGGATCAGATTAGGATTGCTCAATAGATCTGCAGTAGGGCTAGGATTGTGGCCATAACACAAAAATGCCCCACTACTATGTTTGTGTGAATACAGCCCAAGTGTACCTGCACTATACTGGTCATGTTGGTTGCAGCAACGTAACATCTACAGTTTCGACTATGTACTGGTTTCTGAGCTCTGTAATGCAGCAATTCTTCACCCAATAAAAATATATCAATAAATGTCAGCACAGTGGCTTTAACCCTTTGAGGACCAGGCCCAAAATGACCCAGCGGACTGCACAAATTTTCAGTTTTGCTTTTTTTTTTTCTCCTCCCCTTCTAAGAGCTCCAGCACTTTGTTTTTTATATACAGGGCCATGTAATGGCTTGTTATTTACAGGAGTAGTTATAGTTTGTAATAGCGTCTTTCTTTCTACCATAACATGTATGACGGAATCCCAAATATATTAATGAGGCTATAAATTGGTGAAATTGTAAAAAAAGAATGCAACATGGTAACATTTGGGAGTTCCTGTGTCTACGTTATACACTATATGGTAAAAGCAACATGATCCCATTATTCTATAGGTCAGTCTGAACACAACCATATGCAGGTTTACGCAGATTCTCTTATATAAAAATTATATAGAATTTTTTTTATGAAATCTTTTTTGCAATTAATAAATTGGGCCTATTGTGACGCTTATAACAGTTTTAGTTTTTCACCTACAGGGGTAATTTTTTCCACCATTATCTCTAGTTTTTAACAATCCCATATTTGTGAAGATCGGACGTTTTGATCATTTTTTAAAATATAAAATGTAAAACAGTTTACGCAGTTTGGGATGATCATTTTAATAGATCGGACAATTACGCATTAATATAAAATTAAATATTACATATTTTTATGTGTTTTATTTATATAATGGGGAAGGGGGGTGATTTTAATTTTTATTGGGGAGGGGCTTTGGGGTAGTGTAATAATGATTTTTCCACATTTTAAGTCCCTTTAGGGGACTTTTACATTTATTACATTATTCACACATTATGCACACTGTAGGTCCTGATCAGTAAGTGACAGGGGACTGCCCCTGTCACTTACATGCCAAGATCACAGCGTTTAAGGGGTTAATGACACGCTGCAGCCTGTCAATAATGGTAAGGGCCGGCTGCTCACTGCAGCTGCCCCCCCCCACCACCTCCTATGAAGCTTCATAGGTCAGGACGTATTGCTATGCCCAGGGTTGTCTGGGCACAGACTTCCCGGTACATCCTTGGCAATTTAGGGGTTAAAGGGGTTGTTCACCAAAATTTTTCTCCCTTCAAATTAACTGGTGCCATAGATTTACAATTTACTTCTATTAAAAAAAAAATCCCCACCCTTCCAGTACTTAGCTGCTGTATGTCCTGCAGGAAGTTTTGTATTCTTTCCAGTCTGACAGTGCTCTCTGCTGCCACCTCTGTCCATGTCAGGAACTGTCCAGAGCAGCAGCAAATCTCCATTAAAAAAAAAAAAAAAAAAAAGTCTTCTGCTCCCCAGACTGGAAAGAATACACCACTTCCTGCAGGACATACAGCAGCTGATTGGTACTGGAAGACAAAAGATTTTTTAATAGAAGTAAAATTACAAATCTATGGCAGTTGATTTGAAAAAATTTAATAGTGAACCTAAATATTAAAAAAGTGAAAATTCAATAATGCTCATTGTGGGTATGCAGTCTAACACTTATATCCCTAGCACATTTTTCTAGAAAGACGAAATAAAAGAAAACAGTTATCAAAACATCTCAAAAATAGTTTAATTCTGTAACCAAATAGTTGTTTCACAAAACAAGAAAAAACAAAAAAATTACACAAAAGGGACATTATACAGCATAAGGTTAATATAAAAGAGGATTTAAAGTGTCTAGTCTATCAAGAGGTCCAAGTGCGGTCCATGAATCTTCCGGGTTCTATTTAAGGGTTGCAACATCCAAAAATTCATAAACCGTAGCAAAAAGCCAAAAACGTGTATGACTAAAACTGAGCTTCCAGCTGATGTCGGCAGCCAAGCAGGTGATGGCCTCGGCTACCAGACATGTTATGGGCAAAAAGGCATTTAAAGTCAATGGTTTAGGCAAGATTTCCTGTAACCAAGCGTGAAACCTGGTCATTGTTTCACTTCTAAGACCTCCTTCACAATGCATGAAGACTAGCGCTGCAAAGGAAGCTACTTCAGCTTTATTGAAGAAAACCATAGAGACATATGCAAAAATATATATTTGAATAAATAAGGAACTCCTGGTGGGATTGAAAACCAATCTGCAGGTTTTGCAGTTAAAAAATGTGTAGTCTATTATATATAATTTATAAAATAAACCAGTAAGTAAACTGCCCACTGAGGGTAAAACAGAGGTCAGTGAAACGCCACACACCCAGCCGAATTCCGCTTGTGAATGCTATTGCTCTTCAGATGGCTCTTTGTTCACTGCAATGAAAAACAAAAATCACAGAAATGTTACGTGCAACGCTATTATAAGAGGAGCAGAGGGATAATAAGGTGTGGTGAGGGTGTATAGAGAGGGCTCACATGTCTGCTCTATACCGGATGGCTGCTATCAGTAGCTGGTGCGCTGCCACTAATAGCCGGCATGGAACGATCGCCCGTGCAGAGCTAACCATATAGATGCCGCTGTCAAAATTGACATCAGTATTTAACTGGCCTTCACATTCCTTCATAGGTGGATCAGCTCCCCACAATGAGCTAATCCAATGTCAGTGTAGCCCGAGGACTCTGATGCCTTTGGGACTAACTGACATCAGTGATTGCTTCAGCAGGCTTAAAGGGGTTATCCAGTGCTACAAAAACATGGCCACTTTTCCCCCCTCTCATCTCCAGTTCAGGTGCGGTTTGCAATTAAAGGGAACCAATCACGCCCAAAATCACCCTGATAAGACGTGCTGGCCCATCACCCAGCATGCTTTCCAAACATCCCCCTGTACCCTCCGTGCCCACCTCTATTAGACCGTATTCTTACTTTTATGGTGTCCTGCGCTGTATGTAAATGCCGGGCAAGTAGTCAGTGGGAGTATCTAGTCATGGTCCTGGGCGGCTGGAATTGCTTTAATCACACCCAGAGGGGCGTGATTGAAAGACCCGCTTTCCACGTCGGCGGCGTGACGAAGTCTTCAGGATGCCGTGCATGCGCAGTAAGTCAGCATCTTCTCCCGCTGTACAGCGCATGCGCGGCGTGCTAAAGACGTCGCCATGCCGCCGACGTGGAATGCAGGCCTCGGGTGACATCGGCAGAATGCAGGTCTTTCAATCACGCCCCTCTGGCCGTGATTACAGTGATTCCACCGCCCAGGACAGTGACTAGATACGCCCACCGTAACTACTTGCCCAGAATTTACATACAGCGTGGGACATCATAAAAGTAAGAATACGGTCTAATAGAGGGGGTGCACGTGGGGTACAGGGGGATGTTTGGGAAGCATGCTGGGTGATGTGCCAGCACGTTTCGGCATGATTGGTTCCCTTTAAGCTCCATTTACTTAAATGGAACAGAGTTTGAAACCCCACCCAATCTGGAGACGAGAGGGGGAAAGTGGCCATGTTTTTATACCGCTGGATAACCCCTTTGTGTGTGCAGCAGGTGAAGCGCTGTGGCTTTATAAAAACACAAAGATGGGGGGGGGGGGGGGACTAACATGAAGGCGTTAAGGTGATTAAACCAATGGAAGTGAAGACTACTGAAAAACTTACTAGTTCACTCAAATGCCATTTCTTGACTTTTCCTAACACAGCGAGCAACTTTTCTTTTGAATTCACCATTTGGATCTTCCCTCCATTCTTTCTGTTAAAGGACAATTGTAAGAAGTAGTTATTACAGGTGATCGACATTCTCTGGAATTGCTATTTTTGTGTCTTTTATATCCAGAGGATATACATTTGTAGCTCACAATATGACCAGAATTCCTCTAAGATGTCTCAAGTCATTAAATACTTGTTACTAAAGTATTTTTTATAATTTTTTTTTTTATAATTTAATACTTTATTTGCATTAGTTTATTATTTTTATTATTTATTAAATTTTTTTTATTTTTTTTTACACCCTGACCTATAAAAAACGTTATGCCCTACAACACTCAGCTGACATGCACAACAGCTATCATTGCCTTTCTGCAGGAATTAAAATCCCATTAACTATATAATAGGAGGGTGGCAGCAGACCGCCGCTATCTTCTATGGGCTACCTGAATAATCTAAAGATAGTCTGGGCAGCCCTTCCCGCAGCTCCCTGCTCACTGACTGTATGTGCAATAGCACAGACAGTGAGGGCCGACATGACAGGTCAGCGCTCTCTTGCCATTTCGGACAGTCTAAAGGCCCTATTCCACGGAACGATTATCGTTCGTATTTGGCCGATATCTGCCGCTACGGACGATAATCGTCCCGTGGAATAGAGTGCAACGATCAGCCGACATCGTTCATGTCGGCTGATCGTTGCAGTCGCTTGTTTTTCAACATGTTGAAAAACAAGCGACTGATATAGCAGCGATCTGCTGCCGTCGCTCCGTTGAATAGGAGCGTCGGCAGCAGACGCTGCTATATCCTATGGGCTGCCCGGACGATCAGCGATCACCCGGGCAGCCCCCCGCCGCCCCTCCCGCACTCACTGCACCTGTGTTGAATAGCGGCGGCAGCGAGCGGGAAACGAGGAGCAAACGAGCGCTGAGAGCGCTCGTTTGCCCCTCTAAACGACCCGTGTAATAGGCCCTTAACACAGACCTAAGCCAGATTTCTGCAGACGTTCCAAGTGGGATGCAGCAAAGTATCACTGCCACATGGCGCTTCCAATGTCCAGCCATGTGATTGTGTGGTTAATGTGCGAAACCCATCTCATGCCTCTTTCAACTTCTCTAATGAAGTTACTTTTAGGAATAAGGGCGCGGTCACAAAAATATATAAGTTCCTGCTGCATGTCTGGATACCCAACACAAAGGCATTGTGATCTGGTCTGGGTCATCAGACCCATTAGGGTATGTTCACACTGAGGACATAAGCAAGAAATTTCAAACTGAATCTACACGCGTATACCGCTTGCAATACTGCCTGTAAAATATGTACAGACCAACGTCCCAGTTTATGGGAGTTTATGCACGGAATGTTCCGCCGCGGATCTGCTTTCCACCCAAAGAATTGACCCGACAATTCTTTGAGCAGATTCCACTAGAGAAATCCTATAGAAGTTATTGGGGCTTTGAATATCCACCTTCCTTTCCTATTCAAGTAGAAAAATTTCCCCTTTAATTCCTTAGTGTGAACATACCCCAATAGTGATGGGACTTGCATTTATATTACAGGGGGTTATCTAGGCTTCTTCATTTGTCGTCAGCGTATCCACGGTGCAGGATCATGGGGATGAGACCACCTAACCATTAGATGACATAGAAGTGCTCATCCCTCTAGATAACTGGAGTATAACATTAGCTAAAATAATGGAGCTGTCCCTGTGCAGAAATATACATACAAGCAGTGCGAGGATGAGTGCTACTTACTGCTGCATCTACATTGGCTGGAGAATCACTATTTGGATCGGCAAGCATCGAAATAACACTGATCATTATGGTCTCCACAGTGTGAATGGGTAGCCAGCGTTCCTCAGGTTTCTCATAGCCAAACTTATCTTCCCCAGGCTCATGGAGAATGGATATACAAACGTCACCATTCTTTGCAACTGTTGATAAAAATGAAAAAAAAAATAAAAAAATAGTCACTAACCTACTGCTGGATGTCAGCACAATCTGTTATCCAATGTGAAAAGTTACAGCCAGCTTTCGTCAGAGCTTATTTACACGTCCCGCAAAGTTGTCTGCGATTGATCCGCAATTGCCCATTGATTTCTATTGTGCCAATCACACATTACACTAGGGCCTAGTGTGTTTTGTGACTGCGGTATGGATTACCTATAGAAGTCTATGGGATCTGTGTTTTTCATGAATGTCACAGGCGTAAAAAAAAAAAAAATTAAACACAAATCTAAGAAAACTAGTGATTTTTTTTTTTGGCTCCACACATTTATACACCGTACTTAAGAAAAAGTCTGACCCGGTTAGAGTGGAGCGTACATGAGATCTGTTACTACGTGGCTGTATTTGCTCCCTCTGTATACCTTCCTTACCTAAGGGGCCTATTCCACAGGAGCGATAATCGGCCACATTCGGCTGATTATCGCTCCATGGAATAGAGAGAACGATCAGCCGATGATCGTGTCATCGGCTGATCGTTCATTTAGGTTCAGACCTAAAATCGTTGTTCGCCACCAGCGCATCACTACGGTTGAATAGCGGTGTGCGGCGGCAACCGACGATTCAGCAGAACCATACATTACCTGTCCGGGATGCAGGTAGTCTTCTCCCGGTCCTGCGCCCCAGCATCGGCTTCGGAGCGGGGCTGTCTGAACTGACAGACTGCTAAGCCAATCACTGGCCGGGAACGCCGCGGCCAGTGATTGGCAGAGCAGTCTGTCAGTTCAGACAGTCCCGCTCCGAAGCTGCTGCGGCTCGCAGGACCGGGAGAATAAGACCTGCGCCTGGACAGGTAATGTATGAAGCAAGGACTGCAAGGACATTGGTAACGATGTCCCTGCAGCCCTTGTTTCACGTTCGGGGCCGTGGAATAGGCCCAGTAAACGAGCGCAGATCTAGAAGATCGGCCCTCGTTAATGTCGTTGATCGGGCCCCCATCGGCCTGTGGAATAGGACCCTAAGGGAAAATCCAAACAAGGGAGACAAACTTTTTCTTTGATTGCCAGAGTTATGATTTGGCAGGTCAATAATTTGATTGTTTGCGCCATGATCTCTAGTCTCTATTATCATATTGATGTAACAGAAAATGTTTGATCGCTTTTTATTATTTTTTTTTAAAACAATTTAATAAAAATCAGTAGTCCTGTTTCCACCCCCCCCCCCCCGTTTACCATGCAGGAACAATGTTATGTTTTAATAGATCGGACAATTCTGCACACTAAGATATATAATATGTTGGTTTTTTTTATATTTTTATTTTTATGATGGGCAAGGAGGTATTCTAAACTTTTATTGGGAGGGGGGGTTAAGGTTTTTTTTTTAATACTTTTAAAAACTATTACACTTTTTTTCACTGTACAACATGCAATCATTAGATTGTTATCGGCGATCTATGCATAGAGCCTGTCTGAGAGCAGACTATGCACAGATCGCCAGACAGGACAGAGGTAAGAAGCTTACAGCTGCTTGTTCTGTCACAGAGTACCTTAAACACTGCGATCGCTAAAGATTGCAGCGTTTAAGGAGTTAATGAGGCGCAGCCTATCATTACCTCCGGCCCCAGACACACTGATGTGAGTGGGATTGCTCTCACTGCAGCGGTCCTGCACACATCAGTAAGCCCCTCAGTCAGGAAACATATATACAATCCTACTGCACGGAGTATGTGCAGTAGGAACGTATATATACAGATTACTGACGGGAAGGGATTAAACCTGGCCCAGGAGCAGATATCCAGCATGCCAGGGTGAATGGCAGAGGTTTAGAAAGAGACAGATCAATATATGTAAATATTGAGTATTTGCATAAACCTGGTATTTGTCAGTAAGAGCTGTAACACTAATAACTGTACTCCAGTATAATATAAAGACAAAGTTAGTGTCTTGTGTCAGCCATGACTGTACCGCCTGCAAATACTACACCAACAGGAACCATCGCTTACCATTAGGATGCCAGATTTCAGTAATGAACTTCATTTTTGGAGGTCTTAGAGGATAATCCACTGGGAACGTAAGATGCACCTTAAAGAATCCACCCTCACTTGAAGAAAAAGATGGGACACATTAGAAGAAATGCAGTCAGGTGGGAACATTGCAAAGCTGCGCTATAGGCCAAAATTATTGAAGGGTATACATAAGAAACTGGGCCGAGCTGTGATTGGCCGTTGTGGGCCGTTTACACCGGTTTCTATTTTACACACTTTGATTTGGGCCGAAATCTTCAGAACTTTCTAGTGTACGATAAAAGGATTCTCAGCCCCGTAATGTGGATTCTGAAGACCAAAAGAGCCAGTACTCCAAGGAAGGGGCCTCTAGTTACTGCTTTTTGCGTAAGACACAGAAAAGTGTATGCGAGCTGTTCTGTCTCCCCCACCCTTACAAGACAGTTAATAGAAAATGTATACCTGGCCAGCTATTTCTGCACTATATAATGCCAGGAGGGTTAAAAGGGTACCCCAATTATATGTTTTTTTTTTCTTTCAAATCAACTGGTTCCAGGAAGTTATATATGTTTGTAAATTACTTTTTATTTAAAAATCTCTAGTTTTCTGTACTTATCAGCTGCTGTATGTGCTGCAGGAAGTGGCGTACTCTTTCCTGTCTGACACTGTGCTCACTGTGGTTTCAGAAAGTTAAAGATTTGTAATTTAGTTCTTTTTAAAAATCTCCCATCTTCCTGTTATGGATGTACTGTTACTGTATGTCCTGAAGGAAGTGGTGTATTCTCTCCAGTCTTCCCATACTTTTCAGCTGCTGTATGTACTGCAGGAAGTGGTGTATTCTCTTCAGTCTGACAGAGTGCTCTGCTGCCACCTCTGTCCATGTCAGGAACTGTCCAGAGCAGGAGAGGTTTTTTTTATAGGAATGCCGTGGACAGTTCCTGACATGGACAGAGGTGGCAGCAGAGAGCACTGTGTCAGACTGGAGAGAGAATACACCACTTCCTTCAGGACATACAGCAACAGTACATCCATAACGGGAAGATGGGAGATTTTTAAAAAGAACTAAATTACAAATCTCTAACTTTCTGAAACCAGTAGATTTGAAAGAAAGATTTTGGCCAAGTACCCATTTAACTTGAAGTCAAGTTGCTGATGACTATTATGAATAACCCTCCTGGCATTATATAGTGCAGAAACAGCCAGCCATGAATGACATTTACATGAGCAGTCAGCGAAGGGAGGGGGGAGATCAGAGCGGAGACAGAGTGAACGGCTCCCACACAGTTTGTGTCTTCGGCAGAAAGCAGCATCTCAAAACTGGGGGAAGGAGACTGAAAAGAAAATAAGTACAGAATTAATTGTTAGTCTCCAGTAAGGGGGGGGGGATGATTCAACATGTATTTTACCTAACCGTAAAAATAAAGGTGCAAGCACTTACAATAAAGTGTCCTGTGGCCCAATGAGCAGCACCTCCCATTTGTAGATATCGTCGTCATCTATGAGCCCGGCAGAAAATCCCTCAACAGGGTTCTTGTTCAGCTCTGAAAAGTAATTCATAAGACAAAGTTAGGTATAAGTTATGTTAGTGGTTCAGTAACCACTGCATAAAATAAAGTGTTGGCTGACATCACTACAGGACACTACACTGTACAAAAAAAAAAAAAAAAAAAAGCTGGAGTCATCTGTGGCGGAGATGTCTGGCAGTTCCCCTAACCCTTCTCTCTATAGGGCAGGCACACGCAGCAAGGCAGGCAAGAGACCAATAGGATTGGAGTCAGTAAATGGGGGGGGAAATCACCATTGTGCCTAATAGTGAAATATGTAGAGATGAGGCAGCATAGTGATCCTGGTTCCTCCATATCGTTTTGTCTATTGTGAAGGATGTAGATTCCGAGCTGAGGCAGCATAGTGATGCGGTGCCCTAGGTGCCTCTATACCATTGTGCCTATTGGTGAAGCATGCAGACAGAGGAGAGGCAGCACAGTGATCCTTGTTCCTCCATATCATTGCACCTATTGACTAAACATGTAGATGCAGAGCTGAGGCAGCAGTGTGACCCAGTGTCCCCGCACTATTGGGCCTATTTGTGATATAGGCAGAAGTGCCCCCATACCATTGTGCCTATTGGCAAAGCATGTAGATGCAGATGAGGCAGCATAGTGACCTGTACCCCTGCTGCTTGCCTATAGGTTACAGATGTAGATACAGCATAGTACCCTCTGCCCCCTGGTTACATATGTAGATGCAGAGCTGATTCAGCATAGTGCCCTTTGCCCCTAGTACCTAAATGTTATAGATGCAGATGAGGCAGCATAGTACCCTGCACCCCTGATGTATATTGGTTCCATATGTAGATGCAGAGCTGATACAGCATAGTGCCCTGTCTATTGGTGACATATGTAGATGCAGAGCTGATCCAGCATAGTGCCCTGTTTATGGGTGCATTAGTAGATGCTGATCTGATACATCATAGTGCCCTGTCTATGGGTGACATATGTAGATGCAGAGCTGATTCAGCATAGTGCCCTGTCTATGGGGGACCTATGTAGGTGCAAAGCTGATCCAGCATAGTGCCCTGTCTATTGGTGGCATATGTAGATGCAGAGCTGATCCAGCATAGTGCCCTGTCTATTGGTGACATATGTAGATGCAGAGCTGATCCAGCATAGTGCCCTGTCTATTGGTGACATATGTAGATGCAGAGCTGATCCAGCATAGTGCCCTGTCTATTGGTGACATATGTAGATACAGAGCTGATCCAGCATAGTGCCCTGTCTATTGGTGACATATGTAGATGCCGAGCTGATTCAGCATAGTGCCCTGTCTATTGGTGACATATGTAGATGCCGAGCTGATTCAGCATAGTGCCCTGTCTATTGGTGACATATGTAGATGCCGAGCTGACACAGCATAGTGCCCTGTCTATTGGTGACCTATGTAGATGCTGAGCTGATCCAGCATAGTGCCCTGTCTATTGGTGGCATATGTAGATGCTGAGCTGATTCAGCATAGTGCCCTGTCTATTGGTGACATATGTAGATGCTGAGCTGATTCAGCATAGTGCCCTGTCTATTGGTGACATATGTAGATGCAGAGCTGATTCAGCATAGTGCCCTGTCTATGGGTGACATATGTAGATGCAGAGCTGATTCAGCATAGTGCCCTGTCTATTGGTGACATATGTAGATGCTGAGCTGATTCAGCATAGTGCCTGGAGTGAGGGAAGCCTGGCTATGCTCAGCCCAACATGGAGGCAGGGCCCCCCCACAGAGGGCCTGACAGGCAGCAGCTCGTCCCTATTATATATCACATATACACACACAGGTTAGGGTTAGTGTAGGACAAGGCTCCCCACACTACACATAAGCACTACAGAGCCCAGCACTGCTCCCTGACAGCTGAGGCCGAGTCCCCCGGGGCCCCCAGCACCGCCGCAGCCGGGCCCTGTTATACCGGATAGACTGGACGCCTCGTGGCCGCCGGGGCGGAAACTCCAGCAGCCCGGTGCCCCGGCACCGCCGCCCACAACACTCCCGGACAATAGTGAGACAAAGGCGAGGCGCGAGCCTGCCGAGCATTACCCGCGAGCTGCTTCCTGAGCAGAAGGACAGACTGTTCGGACATGTTGTATCCCCCTCAGCGCTCCCTTCTCTCCTCCTGTCACCACAAATCCTCCGTGCTCACCCCCTTGCCTTGCACCACTTCCGCCCTTATAGATTTCAGTCCTCTCTCCGGAACGCATAAGCCCCGCCCCTGCCGTGGAACGCACAGGTGAGGCCCTGGCCGCCATTTTGAGGGGAGTAGGTGGCTAAAGAGCGCCTGTGTGTACCACGCACAAAAACCATAGACAGTGGCCGGATATATTTACCTTTTGTAGTAGATAATGTAAAATAAATAAAAGGGATGGAAAAAGCGCAACGTGTATGAAGACGTACAGTGTAAACACACGTGTGAAGTGCGCAGGCGCGCCTTGGACACCCATATTATTTTTCAAGTTAGGTCGTCAGCGGGCGACTTCATTTAACGCGAGCGGCGCAGCTGGGTGGAGCTCTGTACCGTACAGTGTGTACTGGAGCCTGCGGCATCTACTAGTCAACATGAGTGTTATAGATCATGTACGGGACATGGCTGCGGCCGGACTGCACTCCAACGTGCGACTACTGAGCAGCCTCCTGCTGACCATGAGCAACAACAACCCGTGAGTCCGATACACCGGCACTGCACCTGTACTCCGTTATGTCTACTATATATACACAAGCCTGGGGGCTGCGATACCGCACCTCACATACCTCATCCTTAGGAATAGGTGTATTAAAGGGGAACTCCGGAGAAATGTGTTTTTATTTCATATCAACCGGTGTCAGAAAGTTATACAGCTTTGTAAATTATTTCTTTAAAAAAAATCTCCAGTCTTCCAGTACTTATCAGCTGCTGTATGTCCTGCAGGAAGTGGTGTATTCTCTCCAGTCTGACACAGTGCTCTCTGCTGCCACCTTTGTCCATGTCAGGAACTCTCCAGAGCAACAGCAAATCCCCATAGAAAACCTCTCCTGCTCTGGACAGTTCCTGACATGGACAAAGGTGGCAGCAGAGAGCACTGTGTCAGCCTGGAGAGAATACACCACTTCCTGCAGGACATACAGCAGCTGATAAGTACTGGAAGGCTTTACATAGTAAATTTCAATTCTGTATAACTATATATGTATTTTAAACATGTAAAGTCTCCCAGTACTTATCAGCTGCTGCATGTCCTGCAGGAAGTGGTGTATTCTACTGGATGACTGTAGATTTTTTTTCTAATAGAAGTAACTTACAAATCTCGGACATCAGTTGATTTGAAAGACAAATATTTTCCCGTTGATGTTAATAGGGGTTGCATAAACAGCGCAGTATCACAGACTTCATTGACTTCAATGCTTTTTGTCAATGAAAATGAAGCGCGGTTCAGTCATGTGTCCGTGTATGTCGGCATAGGACGGTCACATCTCTTGTCCGCCACTTACGGCCATAATATAAATACCACAAAGCGTCCGTATTGCGCTCGCCTAATGCCGACCTCAGGATGTGGAGATCAGACGCGTGATCTCTATTCCGCCATTTGGGATCAGATTTTTATACTTTTTTTTTTTTTTTTGTACTTTTTATTCAGGGAAATGTTTTCACCCTCTCAGAAGTACCAGCTGCTCGTATACCACGCAGACTCTCTGTTCCATGACAAAGAATACAGAAACGCTGTCAGCAAGTACACAATGGCTCTACAGCAGAAGAAAGCCCTGACCAAGACGTCCAAAGTCAGACCCTCTACTGGGAACACCGCCACAACGCCACAGAATCAGGTGAGATGGTTGTCTGGGGACAATAAAAGGGTATTTCTGCTGAAGACACAGAAATCTGTGTGTGAGCTATTCTCTCCCTCCTCCCTTCTGAGATGGCTGATGTAAACAAGTCACTGGCCAGCTGTCTCAGCACTCTGTGATGCCGGGAGGGATAATTTGAGGTCAATTTGCTGGTGACCTCACTGTAATTAACCCACCTGGCATCACAGAGTGCAGAGACAGCCCGCCAAGGAACACTGTTTACATAAGCTGTCTCAAAAGAGATGGGGAGAGAAAAGCTCACACACAGATTTCTGTGTAGAAAGCTGCAGCTCAGAACTGGGGGAAGGAGACTGAATAGATAATAACAAGTATGGAAGGAATTGTTAGTCTCCAGGAGGGGGGGATTAAACATGTATTATTACCTGACAGGAATACCCCTTTAAATATTTTCTATATGGGTGGGGTTGGCCTAAACTTTAAAAAATACCTCATACTCTCCTCCCCGGCTCCCTGTCGAACGTGATCTGATCCCTGCTCATCGCTTCCAAGACTATTTTACTCAAAAATTTCATAGATCCGGGTCTCTGTGTTCACACCTGTACTGATCAAGAGAATAAGCCGAGAGATGACCGTGCTGCAGCGCTTTCTCTCACCGCTCTTAGAAAAAAAGAGTTGGAGTTATAATGGAGCTCTATGAAGCCTGACCTTTTTATATTTATTTCCTAACTCATAGCGGAGAGTGGACAAGCTACAGCACGGTCTTCTCCCGGCCTGGTCTCCTGATCGGCAGAGGTGTGAACACTGAGATTTGAATCGGGCACAACTTGTGCCGCGTCTCTGTACAACAGATGACGTGTCTTTATGATGTGTCAAAGTTTTTTTGTAACAACAGTGACACTTTGAAGGAGAAGTCCGGCAAAATTTTTTATTAAAGTATTGTTTTGCCCCCCAAAAGTTATACAAATCCCCAATATACACTTATTACAGGAAAGGCTTATAAAGTGCTTTTTCCCTGCACTTACTACTGCATCAAGGCTTCACTTCCTGGATAACATGGTGATGTCACTTCCTGGATAACATGGTGATGTCACTTCCTGGATAACATGGTGATGTCACTTCCTGGATAACATGGTGATGTCACTTCCTGGATAACATGGTGATGTCACTTCCCGGATAAACATGGTGATGTCACTTCCTGGATAACATGGTGATGTCACTTCCTGGATAACATGGTGATGTCACTTCCCGGATAAACATGGTGATGTCACTTCCTGGATAACATGGTGATGTCACTTCCCGGATAAACATGGTGATGTCACTTCCCGGATAAACATGGTGATGTCACAACCCGACTCCCAGAGTTGTGCGGGCTGTGGCTGCTGGGGGGGATGATGGCAGGGGGATGCTCAGCGTCCCTCCAGTGCTCTGTGTCCCTCAGTGTCCCCCTGCCATCATCCTCTCCAGCAGCCACAGCCCGCACAGCTCTGGGAGTCGGGTCGTGACATCACCATGTTATCCAGGAAGTGACATCACCATGTTATCCAGGAAGTGAAGCCTTGATGCAGTAGTAAGTGCAGGGAAAAAGCACTTTATAAGCATTTCCTGTAATAAGTGTATATTGGGGATTTGTATAACTTTTGGGGGGCGATACAATACTTTAATAAAAATTTTCTCCGGACTTCTCCTTTAAGTCTTGGTGATTCTTCTTCCTTGTTGTCCGCAGAGTCTTCCGTCAGAAATTGAAGTGAAGTATAAAATGGCTGAATGTTACACGATGCTGAAACAGGATAAAGATGCCGTCGCCATATTGGATGGAATCCCTTCCCGACAAAGAACTCCAAAGGTGAGATGACGAAGCAGACGCTCATTGCTTCTTATAATCCTGTGCTAGGGCAGCTTCACACGTAGCGGATTTCACCCTGCAAGTTTTGCAGCAAGATTGATTGCAATCCAAGGTCCTGTCAGTTCCTATGTGAATACCTACTTGCGGGATCCCGGCTTCCTGCTGTCCAGCCAATCAGTGACTGCACTGACTGGCTGGGTGAGGCCTATGGGAGCCAAGAGCCTCCGCTGCATCCAGAGCACAGACCACTCTGGGTGATATATGTTTTGTGAAATTACATTGATATTGTACACTCCGGGCGGCGGCTGGTTAAAGGGGCCGCCATTTACATACACTCAGCGCAATGAAAATTACACCACTAGCACATTCTTACTGTAACATCCTAAATCTCCCCTAGTTGCTTCAGAGGGATTTTCCTGGGGTTAGGAGTGACTTACAGATCATGGAGGGACGTTGTATGAAATGACGGCCATCTCTTTATCTTTCTGTTTTCTAGATCAATATGATGCTAGCCAATCTGTACAAGAAGGCCGGGCAAGAGCGATCTGCCGTGACCAGTTACAAGGAGGTGCTGAGACAGTGTCCTTTAGCCCTGGATGCCATTTTAGGTATTACTTTTGATCACAGAAAAAAAAAATCTGACATGTTAAACATTTTTTTTTTAAAGGGGTAGTTCACAAAAAACATTTTCTCTTTCAGATAAACTGGTGCCAGAAAGTGCCAGATATTTCTAATTTACTTCTATTAAAAAATCTTCCTGTACTTATCAGCTGCTGTATATCCTGCAGGAAGTGTATTCCCTCCAGTCTGACACAGTGCTCTCTGCTGCCACCTCTGTCCATGTCAGCAGTGGCAGATTCCCATAGAAAACCTCTCCTGCTCTGGACAGTTCCTGACATGGACAGAGGTGGCAGCAGAGAGCACTGTGTCTGACTGGAAAGAATACACCACAGGACATATAGCAGCTGATTATCCTTCTTTGCTTAAATCAGTAATCATTTTTTGCTAACACATTGTTTTAATAAAGTTATAATACCTTGTAGTGTTTTTTATTATTATTTCTATATGTTCTTCCGGTGTCTGGGAGCAGTAAGGGGCATCATGGCCCTCTCTGCTGCCACCAATGCTTGTGTAGGGAACTGCAAGGTTCCAGGTCTCCTGCTATGTTCTAACACTGCCGCACAGGACTAAACAGAGCAGCTTCCCATGTTCTCATGTACAGTAAACAAGGAGAAGAGGCCGTCTGACGTGATCCTGGTGTCCGTCAGCCTCTGTGAGCATCAGAACATAGCAGGAGATTGAGAACTGCAGTGCTTAGAGCCATGCACAGGCCGATACACATGTAACCCCTTACTGGTGCCAGGCAATGTAAGAAAATATTGAAATAATAAAAAAAGAAAAACCTTCACATCAGCAATACGTATATATACATTCCTAGTGCAAATATCCCGGGCAGTAGGAATGTATATATGCTTTACTGACTGAGGGGTTTGATGTGTGCGGGACCGCTGCAGTGAGAGCGATCCGGCACACATCAGTGTCCCAGGAGCCCAGCATAACAGGCAGCTGCGATCCCGCATTAACCCCTTAAACGCTGTGATCCATAGCGTTCGCGATGTTTAAGGTTCCAAGTGACAGGCCATATTATGTATATTAAAATATACATATTAAAAAGTTGTGAATATTGATAAAGACTGCCCTGTTTGCAACAATGTCTATACATTTCACGTTTTATGGTCACATTACAGGGGTACTCAGGCGGAAATAATTTTCCTACAAATCAACTGGCTTCAGAAAGTTTAGATTTGTATCTACTTCTATTTAAAAAGCTCCAGTCTTCCGGTACTTATCAGCTGCTGTATGTCCTGCAGGAAGTGGAGTTTACACAGTGCTCTCTGCTGCCACCTATGTTTTTTTTTAATCCATTTTAGCAAAAAAAAAAAAGGTGCATTTGTGTACATCAATTTAAAGGGGTAGTGCGGCGCTAAGAAATTATTCACAAAATAACACACATTACAAAGTTATACAACTTTGTAATGTATGTTATGTATGTGAATGGCCCCCTTCCCCGTGTTCCCCCACCCCTGCACGTGGACCCCCAAGTGTAGTGTACCATACATACCTGAAGCGTGTCGTCCCCGATCTTCTGTCAACGACGTAATCTTCGGGAGGGTGGCCGAATCGCTGCAGCCGTCCCTGATGCCGGCCCCCCTCTGCCGCGTCATAACTATGCAGAGGGGGGACGGCTGCAGCTATTCGTTGACAGAAGATCGGGGAGAGGGACGACTCGCGTCAGGTATGTATGGTACACTACACTTCCGGGTCCATGTGCAGGGGTGGGGGAACACGGGGAAGGGGGCCATTACCATACATAACATAAGTTGTATAAGTTTGTAATGTGTGTTGTTGTTTTGTGAATAATTTCTTAGCGCCGCACTACCCCTTTAAATCCGTTTTTTCCATTGACTTCCATTATTAAAAAAAAAAAAAGGATCAAAACACACAAACATACTTGACCTTATTTTTGTGTAGGGGATCTCAAGATGACAGCTGGTCTTTGAGTGAGAACCAGTGTGATCAGTCATTTCACATGTTTGATGAGAGATATATATATTTGTTTCCACAAATGACAAAACACAGCAATCGCAGAGCTCAGGGAGACCAGCGACAAAAAAATCAAATGGCGTACTCACTGAAGAGTCTCCATTGATACATTGTTCCCTATAAGCTTAAATATGCAATCCACAAATGACAGTAACACTTCTAACGCCTTAATGACCCATGACATACCTGGAATATCATGGTGATGCTAAGACGGTACAGAGAGGGCTCATGGACGGGGGCCGCAGCTATTTGCTGGCCTGATATTATTAATATTATTAGTAGTAGTAGTAGTAGTAGTAGTATCATCATCAATAAAATATTTTATTAGCTGGGACGACTAATCAGCTAATTAACCATTTAAATGCTGTTCTCACAACTGTCAGCAGCAGTTACAGACAGATCTAATCTAACCAAATCTAAATCTATGCCTTATGTGCACGGAGCAATGAGGATGAAGGTAAATTTCTGAGCCTTTTCTGTGTATTTGTAGTTGTATCTGTAGTTATATCCCCAGGCTGACCGGGTGCCAGAACAGTACTCTGGTGGTGGTGGTCCGCTCCCAGTGCTTCAAACAGTTTGCTTTGTCTAGCCTGCTGATGGTTTCCCATTACATTGCTGGATCCATCACAGCCTGGATCCTCCTCTGGTTTGGTTCCCAGAACTGTCCTGGTTTAGGGATTCAACAGCCTGAAGCAATTGAGTCTAGATAAGCTCAATCAATGCAATACATATGTACTGCATTGATCCCAATAAGCATACCATAATCATGGTGTTCTTCATAGGAGTTCCCTAGGAGGGTCTGTATATATATAAAAAATCCCATCCTAAGAAGTTTAAGACACTCCCCTTTCCTATTTATTTGTTTTAAACATATACAAAAGTCACATTTTCACTTTTAGAGAAGTTAAAAATAAGTTTTCCTTTTTATAAAATATATACTGTACGTATATCATACACGGCGCTGTACTAAGTTGGCAATTGTATGCTGCTTGTGATGCACAGTGGGGATACCCGTAGTTCCCCGTGTGGTAGATAATAAGATAGATAAAAAGATTTGCATCTAGCGCAACTACAATAAAACTCATGAGGCGATCATAACTCACTTGATATCTTTTCCGTCTGTTTATTCCTGGTGGTAAGGTGATTGTAGTCCTTCCAATTTGGGATTCCAACGGGGTGAGTATAGTCCACGCTGGGAGTGCGCCCCGGCCGGTGGCGTGTCCTCAACCAGCTAGTTAGTGTTCCGGTATGGGTTTACTGTGACGTCACAGAGTTTGTTACGGAGCAAGGTGAGGACCAAAAACTTTCTCCTACTAGTTTCAGCGTTACCAACGCCTTCCTCAGGGATAGTGAATAGCTCCCCTCCTACTCCTTTTACGTACTCTGAACAGCCTAATTATCCTCCTATTGGTTCCCGTTTGGATCTTTGTTTGCCTTTTTCTTCTCATAGCGAGCATTTGGTGATCCCGTTTAGAGTCCGGTATACCTTTCATTGTTTTTACTACTGGGGTTTTGTTACAATTGTAGCGATTTCAAATGTCATTACTTTTTTCAGTATTTGGATTTGTGCTGTTGCCACTTTGTTGAAGCTTCTCCAGTGCTTTGTTTTCTTTCAATGTTTGTGTCTATGTTTAAACTGCTGTGGTTTTGTTACAGTTGTAATCCCTCAAATTCTGTGTTTTTTATTTTTTTGCTTTGTTTTTCTGATTTGTTCTTCTGAATGAAGCCTTTCTAATATTTGCGTGTCTCTGTAGATCTGTTTAGTTCACATCAATTTGCACCTACAGTTGGGTTCTATTTTTACTGCTGAAGTTTCGTTACAATTGTATTTGTTTTGTGTGATGTGAATTTTTCTATATATTTTTTATGGTATTTATATGTTTATTTATTTATTTACCTCGCATAGTTTCTTTTGATAATCAGATCACCCTAGAGCATCCATGTATGTAATTCAGTTTAGAAAAGCAAATAGTTCCAAATCCATATTTAAACCGTTCGGTGATAGTGTGTTTAGTTGGAAAATCCTTTTTGTTTCTATCCTGGATAGCTGCTCAATGTAGTTTCCTCCTCTCCATTGTTTTTCTACTTTTATTAAAGCTCCAAATTGTGAGAGTTTAAAATTAGCATTGTGTTTTAATTCATAGTGTTTTGATAGGGGATGTCCCATAAATTTCCTCTCGATGTTGTATATATGTTCACCTATTCTTTTATGTAGTTGTCGTTTTGTACGACCGATATAATATTTTTGGCAGGGACATTTAATAAAATTTATCACCCCACTGTCTTTGCATGTGATGTGAGATTTAATTACATGTTTGTATTCCTCATTTTTAATCTCTGTGATGGAAGTGCATATGGTACTTTTTCGACATCCTTTGCATCCCCTGCAGTAAAAGAAGCCCGGGTTATTATTAATATGTCTCGTTCTTATCATTTTGGTTGTTTTGTACCGTTGGGGCAATCATATTTCCGATGTTTTTAGCTTTTTTGAAGATGAATTTTGGCATTTCTGTTATTTTGTCTCCGATTATTTTGTCCCCCTTCAGGATGTCCCAATGTCTCTGAACAATTTGTCTGAAAATATTGCTTTGTGAATTGTAGGTGGTAATTATAGGTATTTCTATTTTTTCTTCTAATTTTTCTATTTTCTCTCTTTTTTCTATAATGTTCTCGTTCATCCTTGAATTAACATGTATTTTGTTTTCTTCTTTTTTGTTATGTAGTAGAGTTCTTCTATCCAGTTTTCCTATTTCTTTTATTGTGTTCTCCATTTTCTCCTTATTATATCCCTTAGATAAAAATTTAGTTTGTAATTTATTGGCTTCATTATTATAATCTGTTTCAAGCGTGCAATTGCGTTTCAAACGAGTGAATTGTCCCTTAGGTATATTTGTGAGCCATATTGGTAGGTGGCAACTTTTTCTATCTATATAACTGTTACTATCTGTAGGTTTGTTATAAGTTTTGGTGTAGATCCCTCCATTTTCTATATATATAGTTAAATCTAAAAAATTAATCTCCTTTTTACTAAAGTGGGGAGTAAAATTTAAGTAAAATTCATTTTTATTAATATCTTTTAAAAACAACTCCAGTTTCGTCTCTCCCCCTTTCCAAATAAATACAACGTCATCTATAAAACGGTACCATAAAACTAAATCAGCAATTCGAGTGCCATTGGGGTGGATGGTACTATCTTCCCAGTGTCCCACATATAAATTTGAATAACTGGGTGCGAATTTCGTGCCCATCGCCGTGCCCCATTGCTGTTTGTAAAATTGTCCTTCATAGTAAAAGTAATTATGTTGTAGGATAAAAGAGATACAATCTCCTAAAAACATTATTTGATCCTCATTTAGTGTTCCATTTTTTCTCAGAAAAAATTCTGTTGCTTCACGCCCCTTGTTATGTTGAATAATCGTGTACAGAGAGGTGACATCCAAAGTACCGAGTATGTAATCTTCTTCCCACTTTACCTGTTCTAAAATCTGTAAAATGTGATTTGTGTCTTTTAAATATGCTGGAAGCGATTGTGCACATTTTTGTAAGAATTGGTCCACGTATCCTGATAGATTGGATGTTAGGCTATCTATGCCTGAGATGATTGGTCTGCCTGGCGGTGCCTCCTGTGATTTGTGGATTTTTGGTAGATGATAAAAGGCTGGTATTTTTGGATTTTGATTATTAATATATTCCCATTCCATTTTGTTGATAATGCCTTTCTCCAGTCCTCTTCCATTTTGTTGATAATGCCTTTCTCCAGTCCTCTGTTTATGAGTTGTACCAGTTCCCGTTTGTATTCCATAGTCGGATCTTTAGGTAATATTTTATATGTAATAGGGTCTTGTAGTATCCTCAGACATTCATTGTGGTATTTTTGTTTATCTAAAATCACAATACTGCCCCCTTTGTCTGCAGGGCGTATCACTATATCATTATTTTCTTGTAGAGTTTTTATGGCAATTTTTTCTTTTCTACTTAAGTTTTCTTAAGTGGCAACAGCACAAATCCAAATACTGAAAAAAGTAATGACATTTGAAATCGCTACAATTGTAACAAAACCCCAGTAGTAAAAACAATGAAAGGTATACCGGACTCTAAACGGGATCACCAAATGCTCGCTATGAGAAGAAAAAGGCAAACAAAGATCCAAACTGGAACCAATAGGAGGATAATTAGGCTGTTCAGAGTACGTAAAAGGAGTAGGAGGGGAGCTATTCACTATCCCTGAGGAAGGCGTTGGTAACGCTGAAACTAGTAGGAGAAAGTTTTTGGTCCTCACCTTGCTCCGTAACAAACTCTGTGACGTCACAGTAAACCCATACCGGAACACTAACTAGCTGGTTGAGGACACGCCACCGGCCGGGGCGCACTCCCAGCGTGGACTATACTCACCCCGTTGGAATCCCAAATTGGAAGGACTACAATCACCTTACCACCAGGAATAAACAGACGGAAAAGATATCAAGTGAGTTATGATCGCCTCATGAGTTTTATTGTAGTTGCGCTAGATGCAAATCTTTTTATCTATCAAGTTTTCCTTTTTCTTTTGTAAAATTAAAATGGCGGCAGCGGCGCCAGCACCTTACTGCATCCGTCACAGCGGATCGTGAATGTTAATCCTGAACTGAACAAAGGCTGTAATTGGGGACTATTGACCTCCTCTCTCGGGTCGGATATTTCTGTCCGCACTGAGAGCAGAAACAGAAAATATCTCTTAATACCGCTGGACAATTAAAGCCGGAGTGACGCTGCGCCGTATTGAGGGACGTGAAAAGACTGGTGCCAAGTGGGGCCGGACACAAAGGCTCCCCGCAGAGAGGATTCCGGCTGGGGATTGGGGGACATTGCTGAGAGGTGTAATTTTAGAAAGCAATGTCCCACACTGATGGATCGGAGTCCTCCCCTATACATAGTGATGGCAAACACAGCTGTAAGGATGCCAAAGTACATTGGGATTAGCAGGATTACTGTATTGTCTTGCAATGCTCTAAGGCAGTGATGTCAAACTCCGGTCCTCCAGCTGTTGCAGAACTACAATTCCCAAAGCTAAAGCTATAGCTGTCCAGGCATGATGGGGGTTGTAGTTTTGTAACAGCTGGAGGGTCTGAGTTTGACACCTGTTCTCTAAGGCACATGTTCAATGCTTCCGATCCTCCTCCTGCTCAGTGTCAATACAGATCGGTTTATCCCTAATAACATTCGCCTTAGTTGTGGAATATGTTGGTGCTATATAACCATAGTTAAAGGGGTACTCCAGCAAAAATTTATATATATATATATATATATATATATATATATATATATATATATAATAATAAATAATCAAAAAGTTATATAGATTTGTAATTTACTTCTACTTAAGAATTGGATGTCTTCCAGTACTTATAAGCTGCTGTATGTCCTGCAGGAAGTGGTGTATTTTTTTCAGTCTGACACAGTGCTCTCTGCTGCCACCTCTGTCCATGTCAGGAACTGTCCAGAGCAGCAGCAAATAAGCATAGAAAACCTCTCCTGCTCTGGACAGTTCCTGACATGGCACAGAGGGGGCAGCAGAGAGCACTCTGTCATATTGGAAAGAATACACAACTTCCTGCAGGACATACAGCAGCTGCTAAGTATTGGAAGACATTAATTTTTAAATAGAAGTGAATTACAGATCTTTGTAACTTTCTGACACCAGTTGATTTGAAAGAAAAAAAAATCTCTGGCATTCCCCTTTAAAATTTGAGTATAGTAATATCCCATGTTTGGCGGTTGTTACTATGGAACGACCTGTTTTTTATTTGATCTGTTTCCTTTATTTGCAGGTTTGCTGTCTCTTTCTGTGAAAGGTGCGGAAGTCGCCTCCATGACACTGAACGTTATTCAGAGTATTCCTAATCTGGACTGGCTCTCCGCCTGGATCAAAGCGTATGCGTTTGTACATACAGGGGACAACACGAGAGCCATCAATACAATCTGGTAAGCCGCCAGTCACCCCAAAACTGTGACATCATCAAGATAAGAACGGGAGACGGGAGAGGTAAGGTGTCAGGTGTTTGGGCAAGGGCTGCACGGACATCGCTAACTATGTCTGTGCAGCCCTTGCTGCCTGATTATCGGGGCCCACAATAGGTCCAGTAAACAAGCGCCAATCTAGCAGATCACGTTCGTTTAATAAAATGATCGGCCCGTAGTCGGCCTGTGTAATGGTACCCTGATTCCTGTGCCCTTCACTCACTGCTGCCTCTGGCACTGAGTCCCTGGGGCATTGTACATTGTAACATTGTAATGTCGGGCCATGTGATACGGCCCTTACAGCCCCTCATGTGTTTGTGTATGTGCACAGGAAGTCGGTTTCTCCATTCAGTCCTATGGAAGAGCGCATTAAGGGAGAAGTCTGGCAAATATTTTTCTAAAAGTATTATATTGCCCCCCAAAAGTTATACAAATCACCAATATACAGTGGTAACTTGGTTGAAGAGTAGTTTGGTTTAAGAGCTCACAGTTTTTCAAAATTGTGACTTCGTATAAGAGCATTGCTTTGGTGTAAGAGCTCCCTGTACTGGGTGGGAGTGGGGGAGAGGGGGAGTGGGGGAGGGGCATGGTCTGCATAGCGGTGTCTACAGCCCTGTACTCTGACCCAGGAAGTCTCCCTCACCTTCCAAATCATAGCAGATCTACCTCAGGCTGGGGCTTACATCAGGGGACAGGACTGTGGAGGTAATCTCTCCATAGCTGTAACCCCTCTCTCCCCGGACAGAGAGTGCTGCATGTATGTGCCCACATCTCTCCTGCTCATTCCTTCCTGCTCCCTGCAGTCTCTGTCCGCCCTTGTGTTTCCCATCCTCTCCATTACTGTACAGTAACTTATAATATCACAGATTCTGCTGTTTCTGAATGTTTGTTTCATCTGTTTTACATGTTATTCAGAATAATAAATCATTATTTTTGGGGTGTGGAACCAATTGTCTGCATTTCTATGATTTCTTATGGGAAAATTTGCTTTGGTTTAAGAGTGGGGATTTGAATTACAAGCGCTAGTAATCCAAGGCACCACTGTATACTTATTACAGGAAATGCACATAAAGTGCTTTTTTCCCTGCACTTACTACTGCATCAAGGCTTCACTTCCTGGATAACATGGTGATGTCACTTCCTGGATAAAATGGTGATGTCACTTCCTGGATAAAATGGTGATGTCACTTCCTGGATAACATGGTGATGTCACGACCTGACTCCCAGAGCTGTGGGGGCTGTGGCTGCTGGAGAGGATGATGGCAGGGGGACACTGAGGGACATAGGGCACTGGAGGGACACTGAGCATCCCCCTGCCATCATCCTCTCCAGCAGCCACAGCCCGCACAGCTCTGGGAGTCAGGTCGTGACATCACCATGTTATCCAGGAAGTGACATCACCATGTTATCCAGGAAGTGACATCACCATGTTATCCAGGAAGTGACATCACCATGTTATCCAGGAAGTGACATCACCATGTTATCCAGGAAGTGACATCACCATGTTATCCAGGAAGTGAAGCCTTGATGCAGTAGTAAGTGCAGGGAAAAAGCACTTTATAAGCATTTCACGTAATAAGTGTATATTGGTGATTTGTAGAACGTTTGTAGGGCAATACAATACTTTCATAAAAAATTTTGCCGGACTTCTCCTTTAAGCTTAATTGTTTATATAGATTATTTGTAGATGAAATATGATGCGATTTCTTACTGTATTTAGTTACTTTCACTGTTCCTGTGGGGTTTTTTTTTTTCCAGTTCTTTAGAAAAGAAATCTTTGCTGAGAGACAATGTGGACCTGTTGGGGAGTTTGGCTGACCTGTATTTTCGCGTAGGAGATAATAAAAATGCCATTCTGAAATTTGAGCAGGCGCAGATGTTGGACCCATATTTGATTAAAGGTATTCATGTGTTTTTTTATTTATTATTATTATTATTATTATTATTATTATTATTATTATTATTATTATCCTCCTATATTATATCTATGTACAGCTCAGTCATGATATGCACTTGAAGGGGTAGTTCACTTTTTTTTTTCTTCAAAATGGTTAACTGGTGTCAAAGTTATACAGATTTGTAAATTACTTCAATAAACAAAAATCTCCAGTCTTTCAGTACTTATCAGCTGCTGTATGTCCTGCAGGAAGTGGTGTATTCTTTACAGTCTGACACAGTGCTCTCTGCTTCTCTGCTGCCACCTCTGTCCATGTCAGGAACTGTCCAGAGCAGCAGCAAATCCCCATAGAAAACCTCTCCTGCTCTCCAGACTGGAAAGAATTTGGAGCAAAACGGATGCACAAATTTTTTCCATTGACTTTCCTTGTAAACGTAAAAAGGATCAAAACTGTTTTTTTTTTTTTGTTTTTGTTTTTTTAGCGTACACAAAAAGTGGTCAACAATGTTTTTGGGTACGGCTTAAAAAAGGATGCGTTTTGATCCATTGTTTTTGTAATTGAAGTCGATAGGAAAACGAAGCAAAACGGATGCACACAAATGCATCAGTTTTTTTTCATCCGTAAAATGGATGGAAAAAAAAAAGTGATTGCAAAAACGCAGTGTGAACCCAGCATAATACAGTGGTGCCTTGGATTACGAGCATAATAAATTCCGGGACCGAGCTTGTAATCCAAATCCATTTTTACACCAAAGCAAAATTTCCTATAAGAAATCACTGAAATGCAGACAATTGGTTCCACACCCCAAAAATAATGATTTATTATTCTGAATAACATGTAGAACAGATGAAACAAACAATGAGAAACAGCTGAATATGTGATATATAAGTTACTGTACAGTATAGCAATCAGCATGTGGTGTATAATGTATAGTAAGTGCATAACCCTGATAACACAGCAGCTGGATATGTGATATGCTGATTGCTATACTGTACAGTAACTTATATATCACATATCCAGCTGCTGTGTTATCAGGGTTATACAGTTACTATACATTATACACCACATGCTGCTATACTGTACAGTAACTTATATATCACATATCCAGCTGCTGTGTTATCAGGGCTATACAGTTACTATACATTATACACCACATGCTGATTGCTATACTGTACAGTAACTTATATGTGGTGTATAATGTATAGTAACTGTATAACCCTGATAACACAGCAGCTGGATATGTGATATATAAGTTACTGTACAGTATAGCAGCATGTGGTGTATAATGTATAGTAACTGTATAACCCTGATAACACAGCAGCTGGATATGTGATATATAAGTTACTGTACAGTATAGCAGCATGTGGAGTATAATGTATAGTAACTGTATAACCCGTGATATGCTGATTGCTATACTGTACAGTAACTTATATATCACATATCCAGCTGCTGTGTTATCAGGGTTATACAGTTACTATACATTATACACCACATGCTGCTATACTGTACAGTATAGCAGCATGTGGTATATAATGTATAGTAACTGTATAACCCTGATAACACAGCAGCTGGATATGTGATATATAAGTTACTGTACAGTATAGCAGCATGTGGAGTATAATGTATAGTAACTGTATAACCCTGATAACACAGCAGCTGGATATGTGATATATAAGTTACTGTACAGTATAGCAGCATGTGGAGTATAATGTATAGTAACTGTATAACCCTGATAACACAGCAGCTGGATATGTGATATGCTGATTGCTATACTGTACAGTAACTTATAAATCACATATCCAGCTGCTGTGTTATCAGGGTTATACAGTTACTATACATTATACACCACATGCTGCTATACTGTACAGTAACTTAGATGTGGTGTATAATGTATAGTAACTGTATAACCCTGATAACACAGCAGCTGGATATGTGATATATAAGTTACTGTACAGTATAGCAGCATGTGGAGTATAATGTATAGTAACTGTATAACCCTGATAACACAGCAGCTGGATATGTGATATATAAGTTACTGTACAGTATAGCAGCATGTGGAGTATAATGTATAGTAACTGTATAACCCTGAAAAACAGCAGCAGTTTGTAAATACAGGATGGAGCTGAAGATCCCCATAATGCAGTAGTGTAGTACAACAGGCTAGAATAGAGAAGCAGGGCTGCTGTCAGAGGTCTGTGTGCTCACATGACAGCAATGGGGGAGGGGTGTGTGCTCAGCATAGACCAATCAGTAAGGGAGACTCACAGAGCTGTGCAGGAGGACAGAGACAGAAACCTTTCTATACAGCAGTGTGTATGGCTGTGTGTGATTGCAGGCACATTATAGCAGCAGCGTGTATAGCTGAGTGTGAGTGCAGGCACAATATAGGAAGAATAGAGAGGAGGGGAAACACAAGGGCGGACAGAGACTGCAGGGAGCATGGAGGAATGAGCAGGGCAGATGTGGGCACAGTATAGCAGCATTCACTGTCCGAGGGGTTACAGCTATGGAGAGATTACCTCCACAGTCCTGTCCCCTGATGTAAGCCCCAGCCTGAAGTGGATCTGCCATGATTTGGAAGGTGAGGGAGACTTCCTGGGTCAGAGAACAGGGCTGTAGACCACACTATGCAGACCATCCCCCTCCCCCACTCCCCTGCCACACCCAGTACAGGCAGTTCTTACACCAAAGCAATGCTTTTAATCCAAGTTACAGTTTTGAAAAACTGGGAGCTCTTAAACCAAAATGCTCTTAATCCAAGTTACTCTTAAACCGAGGTACCACTGTATTTGAATCTTGTCATCTCATCCATTGCTGCTTGAGGCCTGTTGTCGTCCATAGCTATCCTGTGTGGCCACAGAAGCTTCCCTCTCTCCGTACCATCCAACCTGGAAAAAAAGACAAAGTGATTTCTGGTGAAGGAGACGTAGTAGTTTTGTATATAGTGTTACCCTTTGAATATGTCCCATCTCTCTCTCTGTAGGAATGGATATATATGGATACTTGCTGGCCCGGGAAGGGAGGCTGGAGGATGTAGAAAATCTTGGCTGTAGATTATTCAACATATCTGACCAACACGCTGAACCTTGGGTGGTGTCAGGGTAAGAATATGTTCAAGGTATACACTGCATAACAAGTGCAATGATTATAGTGAACAACTCTGCATAACATATAACATATATAACACCCGTTAATACTGCTGAAGGATTTAGGGGTAGCCTGAAAATGAATCACCAGTGCAACAAGGCAGTAGGGAAAGCAAATCGTATGCTGGGGTGTATAGCTAGAGGTATAACCAGTAGGAAGAGGGAGATTATGATCCCACTGTATAGAGCTCTGGTGACCTCACATACTGGAGACATCGCCTACAAAAAGATATTGATAAAATAGAACTGGTCCAAAGACGGGCTACAAAAATGGTGGAGGGTGTCAGACATAAAACATATCAGGAAAGACTTAAAGGGGTTCTCCACCTAAGAGCTAAAAAAATGAAATGCTAGCTGGTCTTACTACCCAAGTTCCCCTGAATATTTTGAGGCGTCTCCTGTCTTTCTATCCTGAGTTACAAGTTTTTCTAAAAGCCGATCCATAACCAAGATGGCGCTGGCCAGGAAACTACATTTCCCATCATGCATCTCCCTGATTGGTCCATTTGCATAGTCACCTCTTTAACTTCCTTTTCTGCCCACTGATGTCGTTACTATTGCACAGTAATCACAGGACTATTTTTTTTTTTGTCACTGATTTTGCATCACATCACCCCAATATGTATTCCATACTAGCTGATGTAGCAGAGATGACACGGCTCCCCGCCCCTCCCCCACCCTGCCTGACGTGATCACTGCTCCAAGCCCTTCTGCAACCACTACACCCAGCCTCCTAGCTCCCAGCTGTACTATTGAACAACAACTACAGGGCGCCATCTACTCTAAGGGCCCTATTCCACCGGACTATTATCGTTCAGATTATCGTTAAATCGTTTGAATCTAAATGATAATCGTTTGGTTGAATAACAGTTAACGATTAACGACCGAACGAGAAATCGTTGATCGTTTAAAAAGACCTGGACCTATTTTTATCGTTGCTCGAACGCAATAGCGACGACAAGACGACCGCAAGAACTATCATAAGTAACGATTATCTTTCCATGTAAATGGGTGAACAATTTCAGGTCTTTCATAATAGCGGTCGCTAGGATCGTTCATCGTTAATGATTATGCGAACGATAATCGTCTGGTGGAATAGGGCCCTAAGGCCGGTCTGAGGACAGCGGTGGCTCTTGGACATATGCCTTTGCTAGTGGTGAAGCGCTTTCCATGGCCCATACACCAAGAGGACAGAGAGGAGACCTGAGGGTAGCAGAGGAGCGCCGGGAACAGCGGTCAGGAGACTTCGCTTGTGATTGACCAGGAAATGTCTGAACTCTCTAAGACTGTGAGCTGTCTGTATGAGTGTGCTTGTATGTTCTGTCTGTATAAGTGTGCATGTATGATATGTCTTTACCAGTGTGCATGTAAGATATGTCTGTATGAGTGTGCATGTAAGATATGTCTGTATGAGTGTGCATGTATGAGCTGCCTGTATGAGTGTGCATGTATGAGCTGCCTGTATGAGTGTGCATGTATGAGCTGCCTGTATGAGTGTGCATGTATGAGCTGTCTGTATGAGTGTGCATGTATGAGCTGTCTGTATGAGTGTGCATGTATGAGATGTCTGTATGAGTGTGCATGTAAGATATGTCTGTATGAGTGTGCATGTAAGATATGTCTGTATGAGTGTGCATGTAAGATATGTCTGTATGAGTGTGCATGTAAGATATGTCTGTATGAGTGTGCATGTAAGATATGTCTGTATGAGTGTGCATGTAAGATATGTCTGTATGAGTGTGTATGTAAGATATGTCTGTATGAGTGTGTATGTAAGATATGTCTGTATGAGTGTGCATGTATGAGCTGTCTGTATGAGTGTGCATGTATGAGATGTCTGTCTGAGTGTGCATGTAAGAGATGTCTGTATGAGTGTGCATGTATGAGCTGCCTGTATGAGTGTGCATGTATGAGATGTGTGTATGTAAGATATGTCTGTATGAGTGTGCATGTAGGAGCTGTCTGTCTGAGTGTGCATGTATGAGCTGTCTGTCTGAGTGTGCATGTAAGATATGTCTGTATGAGTGTGCATGTAAGATATGTCTGTATGAGTGTGCATGTAAGAGATGTCTGTCTGAGTGTGCATGTAAGAGATGTCTGTCTGAGTGTGCATGTATGAGATGTCTGTCTGAGTGTGCATGTATGAGATGTCTGTCTGAGTGTGCATGTATGAGATGTCTGTCTGAGTGTGCATGTATGAGATGTCTGTCTGAGTGTGCATGTATGAGATGTCTGTCTGAGTGTGCATGTATGAGATGTCTGTCTGAGTGTGCATGTATGAGATGTCTGTCTGAGTGTGCATGTATGAGATGTCTGTCTGAGTGTGCATGTATGAGATGTCTGTCTGAGTGTGCATGTATGAGATGTCTGTCTGAGTGTGCATGTATGAGATGTCTGTCTGAGTGTGCATGTATGAGCTGCCTCTGAGTTAGTGTGCATGTATGAGTGTGCATGGAGAAACTGACTTTGTGTGTGTGTGTGTTCTTTAATGGGAATCTCTCTGACCTAAATGAGGGCAGCATAAACTAGTGACAGAAATGCTGAACAGATTGGTGTATTACTTACATCATCCTGTGCAGCCATTCTCCTAATATGCAGGAGAATGAGCCTCATGATGCACCCCTCCCCCCGCCCTCCTGAGGAGGACTACTTATTGTCCATGTTATTCAGGAGGATCTCTGGATCAGCTGCACAGAACAATGTAAGTGATACATCATTCTGTTCAGCTTCTCTGTCACTAGTTTATGCTACCCTGAGATAGGATGCCATAAACCTACTGACAGAGTCACTTTAAGGTCCCTATCACAGGGCTCAACTTTACACCAGAAGCAAGCTTGTTGGAGCCGCAATTAAAAAAAAATCCCAGAAGTTGTATTTCGGACATGCATACATTTATTCTATTTTCCTTTATACCAGGTGCCACAGCTTCTACACGAAGAGACACTCCAGAGCTCTGTACTTGGGAGCCAAAGCCATCCAGCTGAACAGTAACAGTGTCCAGGCCTTGTTACTGAAGGGGGCAGCTCTGAGGAACATGGGCAGGGTACAGGAGGCGATCATTCACTTTCGAGAGGCAATCCGCCTGGCTCCCTGCCGCTTGGACTGCTGTGAAGGTACTCTTGTTTAAAAATGTCCAGTCTTCCAGTACTTATCAGCTGCTGTATGTCCTGCAGGAAGTGGTGTATTCTTTCCAGTCTGACACAGTGCTCTCTGCTGCCACCTCTGTCCATGTCAGGAACTATTCAGAGCAGGAGAGGTTTCTAGGGGCAGGCATGGGTTTGTGACCACATTGATTTTCTCCACTGAAATGATTTCCTAATACTGCCTAAATTTCCCTTGAAACCTCTGGCAGAGAGAGGGGGATGGACCAACCCAATCAGCCAGATGAAACTCATAAGTGGGATGGGGTTAGTTCACACTATATGCAGTTTTTTCTTAAGTTTTTAGAGAAGTATTTCGATAAGAGAAAAATTGACCTATATTCCTCATTGAGGTGTTCTGTGAAGTTTTCCAGACTTTGGACAGTGTTCATACATTCCGTTTTTGCTGTAGTTTTCCAGATCGCACTAAAAAGTGTGGATTTAAAACAAATAATAATTAAAAACTCTTCTCCACAATTTGTCTAGTTACTAAAGAAGAATTCACCATTTTGCAGCAATTTTGGGAAAATTACAGAAAAAAAAAAACAATAAATTGCAATAATGCAATGTGTGAACACAGCTTTGGGGGAGGGAGGTATAGAAGTACAGTATGTCCTGATCCCATAGAGCAGGGGTAGGGAACCTTGTCTCTCCAGCTGTTGCAAAACTACAACTCCCATCATGCCTGGACACCCAAAGTTGGTGAGTAGGAGTCTTGGTCACATGATCTGGGTTACGCCTGGGACGGTGCTGATAACCGGTTCATACGACAATGGTAAAGACCCAAACTACGCTACCTTGTGCCCCATAGTGGTGGCTATCCGACCACATAATACCTTTTTGGTGGGAGTGTTTCTTTAATTTGAAGGTTACCTGTCATTTAGGAAAATGTTTCAGATATCACAGATACGTGTTAAAGGTTTTGATGGGTCGGGGTCTTGGTGACCCCCAAAATTGGCAGAAGTGACGCACAGTAATTGCCATCCTGCTTATAATCCATGATAAGTCTGTGGGGCTATACAGAAACCAGGAGGGAGATTGCTGTAAGCTGAGCAATGAAGTGAGTGCTGCTTGTTCTGCTGATCGGTGGGGGTCTACCGCTGAGACTCCGATGGATCAAACATTTTGACATGTTTCTCTTAAGTGCTGTAACTATATGGCGTTTTCTGACAATACAAGAAAAGTAGAGCTTTTATGCACCCATCAACCACCAGAGGGCAGTGTTGTTGAGTTTTTATTTTTTTGCATATGCCTTTTTAGCCGGGGTCTCTCAAGGGTTATGACCTCAATATAAGAACGTCCTCCATATAATTGCTTCCATGTGCTTACTAGGACTGATCAGGACTGTGATCAGAAATGCTGCAGTACGAATGATCGAAATTAGGGATAGTCCGAATGATTCCCGCTGTCTGGCCGCTCCGTGCAGCGGGTGGATACAGCGGGAGGACCGCCTGGAAAACTGGGATACAGCCATAGCCATAGGCTGTATCCCAGTTTTCCAGGCGTTCCTCCTGCTGTATCCACCCGCTGCACGGAGCGGCCAGACAGCGGGAATTTGATGCCGAACCCGAACCTCGGCAGGTTCGGACCATCCCTAATCGAAATGATCTAATGCATGCTGACTTCAATTATTACAAGGATTAGTTACGTACTGCAGTTGTATTAACATACTGTAGGTTAGTAATAATCTTACTGCTATGTCAGTAGATACTTCCTTCTAGGCTGCTGTTGAAGGCTCTTTCCCTCTCTAGATGGCACATTGCGCACCTCAGAACAGACATGCAACCATACTGATCCTACATATGGAATAATAGTAATGCATAACATAGGTGACACTGTCCATATAGGAGAGGGGGTCCAACTGCCATGAAGCTCCGCCTAGGTGACCCTGTCCATGTAGAGAGGGGGCCCAACTGCCATGAAGCTCCGCCTAGGTGACCCTGTCCTTATAGGAGAGGGGGCCCAACTGCTGTGAAGCCCCGCCTAGGTGACACTGTTCATATAGGATAGGGGGCCCAACTGCCATGAAGCCCTGCCTAGGTGACACTGTCCATATAGGAGAGGGGGCCCAACTGCCATGAAGCCCCGCCTAGATGACACTGTTCATATAGGAGAGGGGGCCCAAATGCCATGAAGCTCCGCCTAGGTGTCCCTGTCCTTATAGGAGAGGGGGCCCAACTGCCCTGAGGCTCTGCCTAGATGACAGTGTCCATATAGGAGAGGGGGCCCAACTGCCATAAAGCTCCGCCTAGATGACACTGTCCATATAGGAGAGGGGGCCCAACTGCTGTGAAGCCCCGCCTAGGTGACACTGTCCATATAGGAGAGGGGGCCCAACTGCTGTGAAGCCACGCCTAGGTGACACTGTCCATATAGGAGAGGGGGCCCAACTGCTGTGAAGCCCCGCCTAGGTGACAAAATTCACCGATGAATTTTTAGATCAGAAAGAAGGCACAGACAAGTGTCATACAGGTATATATGGAATGTGTAGCATCTAAACTTGTGGATGAGCGGAGACCCGCACATGGAGTAAGGGGGGACTAAATCCCTTTTAAATACTATAAATGTAATAGTCGTGCATGCACATTTAGCTTTTTTTTTAGATTTTTAGCTTTCTAACCTATAAAATGCTGCTGGGCTTGTTTTCATGACTCGTTGCCTCTTAGTCTGCGGACTGTTCTGCATGCAGGCGACACATCCGGTGATCAGTGAATGGCGGCGCGGAGGCATTGTTCTGCACTGCTGCTCTGCACTGTATAATTTTGGCGTGTAGCATGGAGATCTGGCACAGTCACCTTTAACCATTTCTTAAGTCGAGTTTCTACCAAGCAAACGCTCATCTGACAAGAGAACCTTTGTCCTTCTCTCGGCAGGGCTCATTGAATGTTATCTGGCATCTAACAGCGTCCGGGAAGCTATGGTCATGGCCAATAATGTTTACAAAACTCTTGGAGCCAACGCGCAGACCCTGACACTGCTGGCGACCGTCTGCTTAGAGGATCCAGTCACTCAGGAGAAGGCAAAATCCCTTCTAGACAAAGCGCTTTTTCAAAGGCCCGATTACATAAAGGCCGTGGTAAAGAAGGCCGAACTACTGAGTAAGTAACTGGGTCAGAGCACTAAAGGTGGGTGGAATACCTGATCACATAGATTTAAGGATATGTCCATATGACGTTCCCTTACATTGCCCTTTCTTCCTGCTGCTGAAATGCAGAAACCATACAATACTGCAGAAAAGCTACTCCAGGACCAGGCAACCTGATGCAGCAACATACATGGGGTTCTCAATGTGTCACGGGCCACAGTGTGCTCTCCGACTCTGCTGCCACCTTTTTCCACTCAGGGCCGGCCTTTGGGGTGTGGCACCTGTGCATTTACACAGCACGCATCACTCTGGTCCAGCTGGGGAGGGGGAACTCCGGCAGACACATGGCACCCCTAACTTAATGTAATAGTGTCCGCCAAAGCACCCTCCTAACTGGCCACCCACCTTTCTCCCATAGAACAGACAGGCAGCAATGCTAACTGGCCGCCCTCCTCCCGCAGTGGTTTCTTCCACCCACACCACACTTCACTTTCCGCACACCATGCTCTCTTCAGGCCCTATTCCATGGAACGATTATCGGTGTATTCAAGGCAACAATTAGCCGTCATCGTTTATGGCGGATCATTGCATCGTTTGTCTTTCAAACATGTTGAAAAACAAACGACTGATACAGCAACGATCTGCTGCTGGCGCTCCGTGGAACAAGAGCAGTGGCAGCAGACCGCTGCTGTATGCTATGGGCTGCCCGGACGATCTAGCGATCCCCAGGGCAGTCCCCCCGCAGCTGTTGCGTGGAATAGCGCCAGCAGCGAGCGGGGAACGAGGAGCAAACGAGCTTTAGTTGTTTTTATGGCTGGGGGGGTAGTTGTTTGTATGGCTAGGGGGCTCGGTGGTGGTAATGTGGGGTTAGGTAGTGGTTTTTATGGTTTGGGGGGGGGGGGTATTTTGTATGGCTGCAGGGCTCTGGTAGTTGTTTGTGGAATGGGTCGGGTGGTGGGATGGTTGGATGTCCTTTGGAGGGGTGGGAGGCTTTAGGATTTGTAGGAGCTATATGTCACCTTTAGGGGGCATCAACAGAGGCCCTGGGGGGGAGGGAATGCCGAAAAAAGTTGAGCACAGGGCGCCATCTACCCTAAGGCCAGCCCCGTTTCCATTGATCTTTTAACTTTTTGTTTACTGCATTATACGGGCCCCATTCTGTGGGTATCCCGTCCATTTAGTACAGTCAGCCTTTGCAGTCCCTACAGTCCTGGAACTACACCAGTGAACCTGGGCAAAGAGGAGGTGCAAAAAGTGCGTCTTATATTCGGGAGCCAATGCAGCCCGCAGCGTCAGACCACCCCGTCTGCCTCCCTAATGTTCGGGCAAAGCGCTGATTTACCTCTAGATTCCTGCATGTATCTCACAGGTCTGTGAGGAGTGCGCACTACAGATATGGTAGGTAGGGACAATCTGTATTAAAATGTGTGTGTCTATGGTTAGCAGAGCTGTTTGTGTATGGTGATGTAGCAGTAGTGTGTGTGTGTGTGTGTATTGATACAGCGTTGTGTGTGTATTTTGATGTAGCAGAGCTGGGTGTATATTGTGCATGCAGTAGAGCTGTGTATGTTTAGGTATTATGTCATGGAGATTGTTAAAGTGTCTGTCTGTCATTTCAATAAACGCCAACCTTTTCACTACCTTAGACCACCAGGGAAGTTTAAAATTAGCATAAAATGTATATATTTTTCCAGTTTTCTGTCTAAACCAGGGATGCATCTTACAAAGCAAAAACTATGGTAAATGAAACAAAACTTTTATGCTTTCAGGCCGAGAGCAGAAGTATGAAGAAGGTATAGCGCTGCTTCGAAGTACTCTGGCAAATCAAAGTGACTGTGTCCTGCATCGTATGCTGGGGGATTTCCTTGTTGCTGTGAATGAGTTTCAGGAAGCTATGGACCAGTACAGTATTGCTCTCAGGTACTTTATCGTATACATTGCTATGCATATAGAGCAACCAATGGCTCTACTGAAAACCTGGCACCGACCTGTCTGATCTAATCAATAATTGTGTTCCCCATTTAAAGGGGAACTATCAGCAGGTTAGACGAATCTAACCTGGTAGCTCCCTAGTGGGCATGGGGCACTGAGGAGGAAGGCATGTCTCTTACCTTCATCCTTGGCGTCGTTCTTGTGCTGTTGTGTAAGGCGTTAGCGACTCTGGGTGGCGTGGCTGCCATCCGTCCAAGCACCTATGCAGCCCGCTCCATTGATAATCATTAGAGGGGTGGGCCAGATCAGTGCTCTGGGTGGTAGCCATGTCGCCAGTGCTCCTTAGGGTTTACCAGGCACAACTAACAACACTGGAATGGCGTTGAGGATGAAGGTAAGAGACATACCTTCATCCTCATCGCCCCGTGCCCACTAGGGAGATTCGTCTAATCTACTGATAGTTCCCCTTTAAACAGCAATTCTTAAAACTTTGCATTGACATGTCCCATCTGGTAACGCCCTGTTGTCAATTTATTAATAAACTTACAGAAGGAATACCATAGTCACATAACTGATCGGACTCAATATAAGATGATAAATGGCATAGGGTTCTCTTCATATGGTTTTCTACATTTTTCTGTTTTGATGTTTCTAAATTAATATTTCCATTGTCTGTGCCATTTATTTAAATAGGAATTACCTATAAGTATATCTACCAATAACAGTGATGGCTAACCTTGACACTCCAGCTGTTGCAAAACTACAACTCCCATCATGCCTAGGCAGCCAAACCCATATATTTGGTTGTTCAGGCATGATGGGAATTGTAGTTTTGCAACAGCTGGGGTGTCAAGGTTAGCCATCACTGACCTATAACTATGTACAGTATATTCTAAGGAAACCCAATAGTTTATATCCATGTGCGTGTAGGACTGTTGTAAAGTGCTGTCAGTGCCGTCTACCTGTATTTAGTTATGTACCTTCTGCATGGAGATCTGTCCCTGCCATAGTATTTATGTGCCAGTGTGATGAGGAGTCATGTACCAGATAGGCAATGCACAGAGACTGTAGAGGTGACCGGCTGTAGCTCCGGGCACTGCAGAGACCCGGCTTCCTTCTGTAATACTCCCCTTTAATGTGTTGCTGTAATGCAGCATCCTGCAGCAGAGTGCGGAGCATGTGCACTGGAGAGCCGGCTGCAGCAGAACACTTACCTCTACCTGACATCCATAGCATCGCATCTGTTTGAAGAATCAAAAAGAAGAAGCAACATGTAAATCTTGATTCTAATAAGTCTTAGTAAAGGGATTTTCCATCTGTTGAAAATGTCACTTGGAACATCATGCTCTGTACAGCTTCCAGCATCAGATATAGAGCTGTTCTAAAAGGATACGGAAGAGTCATATACGCAACATAAAAAATATCTATGTATTTGTAATGGATCTAAAAATCATGGGAAGAAGGATAAAGAACGTTTCTGCATAAAGCAATCAGGAATACAGTGGTTTTTTATGTCAGAACGACTAATAAAAAAGGACGCTGGTTGACCTCAGGGAGATCAACCAAAACACCGCAGAGACACCATCATGTGTCTCAACGTCAGTGTATTCTAGAACATTGCCCCCTGGGAACGACGAATATAGGTATACACAGGGGCGGATGAAATGTTCCCTGGGCGCCCACTAGATGCCCCCCCCCCGTGTAGTCCTAATTAGTAGAGGCCCCCTGTGTAGTCCCCTTTAGTAGGTGGCGTAGATGGCCCCGTGTAGTCCCCTTTAGTAGTGGCCCCCTGTGTAGTCCCCTTTAGTTGCTGGCCCCCTGTGTAGTCCCCTTTAGTAGTGGCCCCCTGTGTAGTCCCCTTTAGTTGCTGGCCCCCTGTGTAGTCCCCTTTAGTGATGGGCCCCCTGTTTGGTCCCCCTTAGTAATCTGTCCTCTGTGTAGTCTCCTCTTTGGTAGATGGCCCCTGTGTAGTCCTCTTTGGTAATTTGCCCCCCCCCCCTGTATAGTCCCTTTTAGTAAATGGCCCCCTGCATAGTCCCTTTTAGTATTTTGCCCCCCCCCCCCTCCCCCTGTTTAGTCTCCCCTCTACTAGATGGCCTCCATAATGATGATAAAAGATGAAGGGCGAAAAAAACTTGCACTCATTTGTCGCGGCTCTCCTCTTTTGTCTTCCGGCACAGGCAGCATGTGTGACAAACTCTGCATGTGTCGGAAGTCCTGGCCGGCTGACGGCATTTGGCAAACACACAGTTAAACGTTGCGTGTGCTCAGGGATTTTCCTGCAGCTGCAGTTCACTCAGGGGCCCACTGGAGGATTCTCCCGTAGACCCCCAAAATGCTGCGCAGGACAAGATCACATGTGGGCGGTTTGGGCCACCTGAGTCGCCCTTATTGTGATCCTCCACTGGGTATATAGTAGAAATGAGCGAACCGGGTTCGGGTTCGAGTCCATCCGAACCCGAACGTTCGGTATTTGATTAGCGGTGGCTGCTGAACTTGGATAAAGCTCTAAGGTTGTCTGGAAAACATGGATACAGCCAATGACTATATCCATGTTTTCCACATAGCCTTAGGGCTTTATCCAAGTTCAGCAGCCACCGCTAATCAAATGCCGAAAGTTCGGGTTCGGATCGACTCGAGCATGCTCCAGGTTCGCTCATCTCTAGTATATAGTCCTAGTAAAGTCCATCTATCAGTCTAGTATCTGGATGTACACCAGGAACAGTGCCATGTGTCCATTTATTCTGTAGTGGCCGGGTGAGTAAGAGCTGAGCGGCATTAACCTGGCACAGCCTCTACACAATGCTCTCCGTACCACTTGGCATATCCAGGTATTTCATGGTTGTCCATTTATCATAGTATTATTTCCATGTAACGCTATATATCCCAGTAGCAGCCGTGCAGGGAAAGTGTATATCCTGACACCGCTCTTTCTAGCAATAGTTCTATATACTGTAAACTAAAGCTGTGCCGCCATTAGTGCTAAGGGTCACAATGTCTGGTCTATTGTTAAATGAGATAACACTATTGTTCTTTGGGCTTGAAATAATTCACCACACATGGCACATTATGATTGATGATTGATTTGCTTTTGTTTTTAGTTTGGATCCAAATGATCAGAAGTCACTTGAGGGAATGCAGAAAATGGAGAAGGAAGAGAGCCCGACAGATGCTACTCAGGAAGAAGATGTGGATGACATGGAGGGAAGTGGAGAAGAAGGAGACTTAGAAGGAAGTGACAGCGAAGCAGCTCAGTGGGCAGATCAGGAGCAGTGGTTTGGGATGCAATGAGGTGGGGCATACATTGCATTCTAGTTTAAAAGGGGTTGTGAGGTTATTATTGATAATTTAACAATTCTGCAGGAAAAACAAACAAACATGTGTACTTACCATTCCTGCTCCCCTGCCGCTTTCCAGGCCGTCTGGTGCCATTGTCCTCTTCTTCTTAGCTTATGGTGAAATGCTGTGTGGACAGGAGATGCCTGCCCTGTATAGACAGAACAGAGCTTTCTATGCAAAGCAAACATTTCCTATCAACACGGCACATCATCAGAAGAGGATGGCAGACACATTGATCGGCCTGGAAAGTGGCAGGGGAGCGGGAAGGGTAAGTACGCATGTTTGTTTGTTTTCCCGTCAGCATTGTTAAATTATCAGTAATGATCAAATAACCCCTTTTAATGTCTACAATCTATGCCCTAATAGGATATTGGAGCAGCTATATAGAGCCAGACTTCAGAACCTCTTGTACTGTTTTATTTTCTGATTAGATATATTTTCTATATTAGATGTGGCAGCATTTGTTTTTGGGGGGTTTTTTGGAAGGAGGGGTAAAGAATTCAAATGCTAAACCACTTCACGTGGCCTCTGGTCTATAGCACAGGTGTCAAACTACAATGCCCATTGTTGCTGGACAACCCAAAAGTAAAGCTTTGGCTGTCCAGGCAATGATAGGAATTGTAGTTTTACAACAGGGGGAGGGCAGATAGTGACAACCCTTCCAGGTCCATAGCAAATATCAGCTTCAGAAGACTATGCCTGCACTTAAATCCCTCTTGTCTGGAGTAACCCTTTAATAGGACAAGATGTGTACATAATGAACAGTGCTCCTAAAAGCCAGTCCTCAGGACCCCTAACAGGTCACGTGTCCAGGACTTGACCTATATTTCACTGGTGTTACAATAGTCCGTGCTTCACCACAAGTGTTCTCTGAACGGAATCTCCTCAGCTCATGACGTTTTAGGGGCTTTGGGGACTGGAGTTGAGAAACACTGATGTTCCACAATTCTGTGAGCTCTGATGTGTATATAGCAGCCTGGGGGGGGGGGCTGTAGGTTTTTAGATGTTGATGTCTCTTCTTTAATATGCCTGCATCAAAGTATAGGGGACTTGTGTATTGGGAGAAGTATTGTGTTATGTGCCTGATTTTTCCTTTTGTGCACTTTTATCCTTCTGTATGTGTTTGTGTATATATTATGTAGCAGATGAGTATCTTTGTTTGCTTGGCAGACCTAATATATTTCGATGTGAAATACATGTTTATATGTATTATTGGGCTCAAACAGAATCGAAAAGAACAAGGATTGTGCAATTGTATACAATGTATACCAGATATGTTGTAAACCACAAAGTTGCTTTTCTATTAAAAAGGTTGTCTTTTATTATGTTACGAGTCCTTATTAACATGTCAATTCTTTGAGTGGGGGAGCGTGCGGTATCCCCTTGACACACTGAGGCAGGTGGGATTCCATGGCAGGGGCTCCACCGCGGAATTCCGCCACTTTTACTTAGTGTCAACTTATTCATGGTTACCCATCTTATGGCAGCAAGAAAGACTGCAGGCCGTTTGGGAAAACCTGCATAATGATTGATACACCTTGAGGCCATGCTCACATGGCGCGAGACACTGCCAGTTCTGTGACCTGGCCGAGTCACGGAACATCCGGTGTCAGAGAAGATCAGAGAAGCGGTAGTGATGATCTTCCCTACCCCTGAATTCGGATACGGGCGCATCAGTGTCCACATCCAAATTCCCCGCTGCTCACAATGGAGTGTGCGGCCGGAGCCGCATGCTCCATTGTGTGAACTGACAGGTTCTCTGTGGCCACTATTCAATGAATAGCGGCCGCAGAAAACTGACATGTCAGTTCTTTGCGGCGGCGCTAGGGATCCCGGCCGGAGTGTATACTATGTATATACACTCCAGCTGGGATTTCATAAAAAGCAGCACTAAGTAGGCTACGTAGTAATCACGGCCGTTGTTGCAAATCGTAGTGTGAACATAGCCGAAGGCTAACACATGAAATGCCATTCTTGGTAAATTCTCGACTTCTTATTTCACCACACTTATCTCTGTCGGGTATTTTTCATCTTGTGTGCGTAGATGACCATTTTTTCATAGACAGTAACGTAGCGTGTTATTAGATATAAATCTAGACACGTTTTATACCTATTTTATGGCTGTATTTTGCTTTTATTTTACTGTGTGTGAACCTAGACTTATGGTGGATCCTATAGACTCTCTGGACACACTGGATTACTGTGGTTTTCAGATGACACATTCCCTTTAATCATCTCCTTACTCTGTTGTAATGCTGTGGTCTCCATCCTGTGGCTGCTCGACAATTGCAAAACTATAACTGGAAATTGCGGTTCTTCATCGGGTAACGACGATGATGAGGCTTAAAATATATATATAAGCATGTCATTCATTCTCTGAAGTGGTGGAGGAGCTGAGCACATGAATCCGCCAGCTTTAAAGGGGTAGTGCACCAAAAATTTTTCTTTCAAATCAACTGCTGCCATGAAGTGCCAGAGATTTGTAATTTACTTCTATTAAAAAATCTCAAGCCTTCCAGTACTTATCAGCTGCTGTGTGTCCAGCAGGAAGTGGTGTTTTCTTTCCTGTCTGACACAGTGCTCTCTGTTGCCTCCTCTGTCCATGTCAGGAACTGTCCAGAGAAGGAGCAAATCCCCATAGAAAACTTCTCCTGCTCTCCAGACTGGAAATAATACCACTTCCTGCTGGGCATACAGCAGCTGATAAGTACTGGAAGGCTTGAGATTTTTTAATAGAAGTAAATTACAAATCTCTGGCACTTTATGGCAGCAGTTGATTTGAAAGAAATTTTTTTTGGGTGCACTACCCCTTTAAGGCCTCTGTGTGGAGCCCGGTAGACCCGGCCTGCCAGCTTATTAGCATATTGGGCACAAACATTTTGCAGCTGTTCTTGAGCGTTATCCGTGATTATTTTAGAAAAAGAAGTGAACCTTAACGGCTCTATAGTGTTGTTTTGTTGTTTTTTTTTGTGTTTTTTTTATAGGTTTTACTGCTCGCCGGTCTGCTGAACCATTTATGTCCTTTATTTTGGGTTCAGTTCAGTGTTTTTTATTTTATCATTTTTTGTTTTATGTTACAATTAACTTTAAACAAGAAAGAAATAAAAACCTTCCCATAGTGCTGAATACTGCGATGATAATCCCTTCAGAAAACAAAGGTTTCAGGCTGGAGAAACAATATGGGTAGTATATACCATTTACCGGTTTTTGCATACATAACATTTCCGTTGCACCACATTTAAAGGGGAACTATCAGCAGGTTAGATACGCTGCAGATATGTCCATATTGCACAGGAGATGCCAAGGATGAAGGTATGTCTCTTACCTTTCTCCTCCGTGCCGTTCCTGTCCACGAAGTCCACAGTCTGGTAAGACCTTTAGGAGCACTGGCCGTCCCCATATCGACAATCTGTCCCGCTCCATTGATTTTCATTAGGGATGGGTGGGCCAGCAAGGGGTGGATTGACGCTGTGGGGGCAGGGAAGTTCTGCAAACGGTCCTAAATAACTAAATGGATGGGAAGGAGGAAGGTAAGAGATATACTTTCATCCTCGGCATCTCCTGTGCAATAGGGACATATCAGCAGGTTAGATTTGTCTAACCTGCTGATAGTTCCCCTTTAAGGGTGTATTCCCATGTACAGGATCCGCAGCAGATTTGATATCAATGTAACTAAATAACTGAACACAACTTCAAATCTGCTGTGGATCCTGTATGTGTGAACGTACCCTAAGGGTGCGTTCACACCTACAGGATCTGCAGCAGATTTGATGCTGTGTTCAGTTATTTAAATGAAATCTGCTGCAGAAAATCAGCTGCAGATCCTGTAGGTGTGAACGCACCATAAAGGGGTTCTCCAATTTAAACTTGCTTGTCCCCTATACACAGGATAGGGGACAAGTACAATGGTCCTATTACACTAAATGCAATAGCGGATCTTGAACGATCAGCCAACATGTACAATGTGGTCTTTTAACATTCTGAAAGAGTGCCCCAACCTCCGTGCCCCCCAAGGATCTCTAGATCGGCGTCCCAATCTAGAGTTCAGCATTTACCTCTTTCCGTCGGGTCCATAGAGAATGAAAGGGGCTGCAGGTCACGGATCGACCAAAAAAAGGAGTCGGGGCACCGATCTAGAGAACCCCAGGGGACAGACGGTGGACCCCCTCTCTATCTCAAACTTGTCCTCTATCTTGTGGATAGGGGACAAATAAGCTTGAACTGCAATACCCCTTTAAGCTCTAAAATGTATTTCCCATATTCTCTCAGTAACACCAAGTTATGTTTTAAAGTGTTACTGTCATTTGGAATAACTTCAGATTTTTTAGATTTTTTTTTTCCCTTCTCTCCACTTCATTCACTGTAATAAGGTAAGAGGCATTGAGGTAAGCACTGCCGCACCCCCTTTCTCAACTGTGTCTCGGGGATCCCAGGGAGTCTCAAGAGACCTAATGTGATCTGTAACTTCTCTAAGGCCGGGTTCACACTGAGCAAAACTAGCGGAAATGCCATTAGCTTCCCTCTCATAATGGGAGTCTATGGGACTGCTCTGTCCGCGCTGAAGAATGAACATGTTCATTCTTCAGCGCGGAGATACGCTGTGAGAACAGCAGCGCGCGCCTCCCATAGACTCCCATTATGAGAGGGAGGCTAACGGCATTCCGCAACGGACAATTCCGCTAGTTTTGCTCAGTGTGAACCCGGCCTAAATGTTACTCCAAATGACAGTAATGGTTTAAAGGTCCTATTTGTCCAATATTTAGATCCTCCATAAGATAATCATTGGCATAGCTCTTCTGTTTCTTCCTTTCAGGGACATGACATACAAATAAATAATATTATTATAATTATTATTATTATACGCCAACAATTTCCATTGGGCCCCACTAACTACAGCTCAGTGGGGCTCTGCGCAATTTTTATTCCCAGTTAACTCCTGCACCCACCTGCATAAGGAATATAAAGGTGTGTACCCATCCCCCTGCAACCAAGGAAATTTTTTCCCCAGAAAATTCCAGTAATAAAAAATACCACTTTGTCCTTTAAGTTCCCTAATTAGTTAAGCGAACACAAGTAACTAGGCCCCATTTGTTCCCCCACACTGTAGTTAGACCTCCCTTTGTTCACCAAATGCACTAAATCTAGCTAGGTCCCCCTTTGTGGTCCACATACAGCAGTTAGGCCCTCCTTTGTGCTTTATACAAAGTAACTAGGCCCTTCTTTGTAGCCCACACTGCAGTTAGGCTCTCCTTTGTTCCCCTCCCCCTCACACAGAAGTTAGGTTAGTGCCCCCAAACCCTCTAGTTAGCTCCATTTGGCCTCCCACAGAGTAATTAGGTCCCTAATTAATAACACCCTTGTTTGCTCCAAAGTAAAAAAAAAAAGCTTGACATCCTTCCCTATGCGGAGCAGCCAATACTCTTGCTGTAATGGGCCAGTCCATGCCATACAATGCAGTGATATCACGCTGTCAGTGCCAGGATACCAACTACCTTGGCTGCTCCCTATTCTTTTGTAAGTGGCAAGCCTAAGGCCTCATTCACACATTCAGTGATTTTTCAGCACCATATAATATGTCCGCAATTATATATATATATATATATATATATATAGAGATAGAGATAGAGATAGAGATAGAGATAGAGATAGGATAGGATAGGATAGCAAGTGGCACTACAGAAATTACGAATGGGTGCCAGTGAACGTAGTTCAGACCACGAACCTTCAATATATATATGCATGATGATCCGTGGCACTCCTATTAGGTGAAAAAACTCCAAATTTATTCAATAGATAGTGGATTACATGATGCAACACAGCAAGACACGACGTTTCGACGGTACACCCGCCATTTTCAAGTGCACTTGAAAATGGCGGGTGTACCTTTGAAACGTCGTGTCTTGCTGTGTTGCATCATGTAATCCACTTTCTATTGAATAAATTTGGAGTTTTTTCACCTAATTGGAGTGCCATGGATCATCGTGCATATATATATATATATATATATATATATATATATATATAAAATATATCCTGCTGCCTGCTAAACATTATAGTGCCCTTTAAATCCCAAAAATCCCCAAAAAAGTGTAATGGTTAAAGGAGAAGTCCGGCGATTAAAAAAAAAAATAAATAAATATTCCATCCAGCAGGGGTAGGGGGGAACAGAGTAAACAGTCACTACTCACCTCTCCCTGTGCCTCTACAGCACTGGATTGCCGCTTCAGGATCTCCTTCACAGCCGACATCACAACCCGACTCATGGACTGCCAGTCACTGATTGGCTAAGCGGGCAGTCCATCAGCTGGGATGTCATTGGAACTCTGGGGTAAAATGCCTTCTGACTGAGATCCTGGGGCCTGTGATGTGGAGCTTCTGAGGGCACTGGGAGAGGTAAGTGATATATATGGCATATGGAGTGTTACAACCCATGTAATGCTCTATGGGGGAAAAAAAAGTACGGAAAGTAGCTAATTTCTCGTTTACAATACACTGCCACCGGTGACAGAAAAAAAACACCTGCTCCATCTAGTTCACTTTTATATTATTTCCTTTATTATTATTATTATTATTATTATTATTATTATCTTAGGATAGATATATGTATATACCAGGCAGGTGTGAGTTCAGTTACTGTATATTTACCAACCACATCTGCTGCATCTACTACTCTCAGGATAGGTTCACACAATGTCCGAACAGTGGCCGTGTCATGTCAATTATTTCCGCAGCCGTTCTTCAATACACTGTATGAACAACAGCCCTTGATTGCATTGACTTCAATGCAACACAAGAATGGCAGTTGTTTTAATTGCAAACAACGGCCGTTCTTGTCATAAAAAATACATTGTGTGAACATAGCCTTACTTAATATTTTCTCATGTTGCGTCTAATCTTTTCCCCAACTAACCTCAGAATGTGTCCGGCCTCTTCTGAATGCCTGAGCAGGCCTAAAACGTCCCGTCTCGGACCACTAAGCAGACAGGGACCGGAGCAAGGAGGTAAGTGGATGTAATTGTTTTCACCCACCCCCTCTCCAGCGATTGTAAACAAAGTGGTTCCGCTCGGAGTGCCCCTTTAAGAGAGGACAAAATTACAGAAATCTTTGGCTTGGATTAGATGATTCTATATTCAGAACTGTCATCTATTTCAAGCAAATATTCAAAGATGCAAAAGGGAAAAATCTGCCACAGCAACAACCCCGGGGAAAATCTAACCCCTAATGATTGCAAGAATCCAAGCTGACCGCTGCATGTTCTTCTCTGTAACATCAGTGTCTTACTCTTAATTTCAGGGAAATGCTTACTATACCGAAATGCCATAACAGTTACCGCTCCTGCCCCTCATCTCTTTTACTGAAGCCGATGGGACGTCTAATACTATCTGTATGCATCATGTAGTTTGCTTGTCTAAATATAAAATAAATTGTCATCATTTAACTGTTTAGCAAATGGTTTTAGCCAATATCTGATCTCCTCAATTTATAAAGAGGCCAGGTTGGGGCCCTCCACCTTTTACTGGCCAGTAGCCATGATTCCAGCCCTCGTGCTGCTGGTGAAGCGGGCCAATCACATTGAAGGAGCTCCCACCGAGGAAACAAAGAAGTACAGCAATCTTCAAGCAATGTGCAAGGTAAATAAGTTAGGTGGGAATTACCTTAAGTAATTTATTGATGGCACTTCCCCCATACTGAACTCTACCATTGGTTCCTAATGTGCCACTGTGTCCTAATGAACTGTGTTACTATCCCCTCTAATGTACTGTACCACTGTCCCCTCTAATGTACTGTACCACTGTCCTCTCTAATGTACTGTACCACTGTCCCCTCTAATGTACTGTACCACTGTCCTCTCTAATGTACTATACCACTGTCCCCTCTAATGTACTGTACCACTGCCCTCTAATGTACTGTACCACAGTCCCCTCTTATGTACTGTACCACAGTCCCCTCTAATGTACCGTACCACTGTCCTCTCTAATGTACTGTACCACTGCCCCCTCTAATGTACTGTAGCACTGTCCCCTCTAATGTACTGTACCACTGTCCTCTAATGTACTGTACCACTGGCCCCTCTAATGTACTGTACCACTGTCCCCTTTAATGTACTGTACCACTGCCCCCTCTAATGTACTGTAGCACTGTCCCCTCTAATGTACTGTACCACTGTCCCCTCTAATTTGCTGTACCACTGTCCTCTCTAATGTACTGTAGCACTGTCCCCTCTAATGTACTGTACCACTGCCCTCTAATGTACTGTACCACTGTCCCCTCTAATGTACAGTACCACTGTCCCCTCTAATGTACTGTACCACTGTCCTCTGTAATGTACTGTACCACTGTCCTCTCTAATGTACTGTACCACTGTCCCCTCTAATTTACTGTACCACTGTCCTCTTTAATGTACTGCACCACTGTCCCCTCTAATGTACTGTACCACTGCCCTCTAATGTACTGTACCACAGTCCCCTCTTATGTACTGTACCACAGTCCCCTCTAATGTACCGTACCACTGTCCTCTCTAATGTACTGTACCACTGCCCCCTCTAATGTACTGTAGCACTGTCCCCTCTAATGTACTGTACCACTGTCCTCTAATGTACTGTACCACTGTCCCCTCTAATGTACTGTACCACTGTCCCCTGTAATGTACTGTACCACTGCCCCCTCTAATGTACTGTAGCACTGTCCCCTCTAATGTACTGTACCACTGTCCCCTCTAATTTGCTGTACCACTGTCCTCTCTAATGTACTGTAGCACTGTCCCCTCTAATGTACTGTACCACTGCCCTCTAATGTACTGTACCAATGTCCCCTCTAATGTACAGTACCACTGTCCCCTCTAATGTACTGTACCACTGTCCACTCTAATGTACTGTACCACTGTCCTCTCTAATGTACTGTACCACTGTCCCCTCTAATTTACTGTACCACTGTCCTCTCTAATGTACTGCACCACTGTCCCCTCTAATGTACTGTACCACTGTCCCCTCTAATTTACTGTACCACTGTCCTCTCTAATGTACTGTACCACTGTCCTCTCTAATGTACTGTACCTCTGCCCTCTAATGTACTGTACCACTGTCCCCTCTAATTTGCTGTACCACTGTCCTCTCTAATGTACTGTAGCACTGTCCCCTCTAATGTACTGTACCACTGCCCTCTAATGTACTGTACCAATGTCCCCTCTAATGTACAGTACCACTGTCCCCTCTAATGTACTGTACCACTGTCCTCTGTAATGTACTGTACCACTGTCCTCTCTAATGTACTGTACCACTGTCCCCTCTAATTTACTGTACCACTGTCCTCTCTAATGTACTGCACCACTGTCCCCTCTAATGTACTGTACCACTGTCCCCTCTAATTTACTGTACCACTGTCCTCTCTAATGTACTGTACCACTGTCCTCTCTAATGTACTGTACCTCTGCCCTCTAATGTACAGTACCACTGTCCCCTCTAATGTACTGTACCACTGTCCCCTGTAATGTACTGTACCACTGTCCTCTCTAATGTACTGTACCACTGTCCCCTCTAATTTACTGTACCACTGTCCTCTCTAATGTACTGCACCACTGTCCCCTCTAATGTACTGTACCACTGTCCCCTCTAATTTACTGTACCACTGTCCTCTCTAATGTACTGTACCACTGTCCTCTCTAATGTACTGTACCTCTGCCCTCTAATGTACTGTACCACTGCCCCCTCTAATGTACTGTACCACTGTCCTCTAATGTACTGTACCACTGTCCCCTCTAATGTACTGTACCACTGTCCCCTCTAATGTACTGTACCACTGTCCCCTCTAATGTACTGTACCACTGCCCCCTCTAATGTACTGTCCCCTTTAATGTATTGTACCACTGCCCCCTCTAATGTACTGTAGCACGGTCCTCTCTAACATCCTGTGACACTCCTCAACTCCAAGAACAGGATGCCGGGCGCAGGTCCAGGTAGCCAGGAATAGATAGCAAACATTAAAATAATTTATTAAAACATATGGTTCAAGACACAACGTGTTTCGAGACCAGTCCGGTCTCTTTCTCAAGTGTTTTGACACTTGAGAAAGAGACCGGAACGTTCTCGAAATGCGTGGTGTCTTGTACCTTATGTTTTAATAAATTATTTTAATGTTCACTATCTATTCCTGGCTACCTGGACCTGCGCCTGGCATCCTGTTCTTGGAGTGGAGGAGTTTGTCTATTATGCTGATCCCTGAGGGGATTAAACAGGAGTGGCTGCGGTTCTTTTATGTGCTTTTTGTGAGCGTTGTGCCTTATACTTGTACAACTCACTAAGGTGAGAGTTCAATATATACCTTCACCCTATTTAATTTGTCTGGATTACGCTATGGAGCGCTGTCTCTCATTCTGTTTGTAGTCCTGTGACACCGTCCTTATATAATTGTTTCCCAATCTGTGGCTCTTCACCTGTTGAAAAACTCTAAATCCCATCATGAACTGTTAGCGGAATATTATGGGGATCCACCAGTTGCGGAACACAGCCCATGTTAATCTGTCCACCTGGTAACGCTTACCTGTCCTGGCTCCTGCTCTGCTCCATTGCTCTGGCCTCTTCTGGTCAGGTCTGGATGCTGTGTATCGCTGGCAGAGATAATCGCACTGCTCTGCATTATATGGGAAGTGGCCAGTATGGCAGGACTGGGAGCAAAACGCTTTCTCGCTCCTGTCAGCACACGACTATTCAAAAGTATCAGCATTTAAAGATGCTTATACAATTGAATAGAAGAGCGGGCCGCAGGCTTTCTTATGGCTGTTCCCTGAATCAGCTGTCATTTTCTAGGCATGAGACAGCATGTGATGGTGGTGGTGGTGGTGTGGTATTGACCCCTATTGCTATAACACTATTACACAGTATTAGCAGGGGCAGTCTTGGCATTTCTGGGGCCCCAAGCGAAGTTATGTCTGGGGCCCCCCTCTTGACACGCACTCCACAATAATAGACCACTGTGTGCTGCCCTCAGTAATATATACCCCTTGTGCGCAGCCGGCAGTAGTATACACGCCTTGTGTGCTTCCCCTCAGTATTATATACCCCTTGTGTGCTTTCCCCAGTAGTGTATAGACGCTTGTGTGTTCCCCTAGTTATATATAGCCCCCCGTGTGCTCCCCCAAAAGTATATAGACCCCCTGTGTGCTGTCCCAGTTGTATATAAACCCCCTGTGTGCTGCCCCCAGTCGTATATATACCCCGTGTGCTGCCCCCAGTTACATATACCCACTGTGTGCTCCCCCACTAGTATATAGACCCCCTGTGTGCTCCCCCACTTGTATATAGACCCCCTGTGTGCTCCCCCACTTGGATATAGACCCCTGTGTGCTCCTCCAGTAGTATATAAACCCCCTGTGTGGTTCCCCCAGTAGTACATAGACCCCCTGTGTGCTCCACCAGTATTATATAGATCCCTGTGTGCTCCACCAGTAGTATATAGACCCCTTGTGTGCTGCCCCCAGTTATATATAGACCCCCTGTGTGCTCCCCCAGTTATATATAGACCCCCTGTGTGCTCCCCGTTATATATAGACCCCCTGTGTGCTACCCCCAGTAGTATATAGACCCCCTGTGTGCCCCACCAGTAGTATATAGACCCTCTGTGTGTTCCCCCAGTAGTATATAGACCCCCTGTGTGCCCCACCAGTAGTATATAGACCTCTGTGTGCTCCTTCAGTAGTATATAGACCCCCTGTGTGCTGCCCTAGTAGTATATAGACCCCTGTGTGCCCCCCAGTTATATATAGACCCCCCTGTGTGCTGCCTCAGCAGTATATAGACCCCCTGTGTGCCCCACAAGTAGTATATAGACTCCTGTGTGTTCCCCCAGTAGTATATAGACCCCTTGTGTGCCACACCAGTAGTATATAGACCCCTGTGTGTTCCCCCAGTAGTATATAGACCCCCTGTGTGCCCCACCAGTAGTATATAGACCCCTGTGTGCCCCACCAGTAGTATATAGACCCCTGTGTGCTACCCCAGTAGTATATAGACCCACTGTGTGCTACCCCAGTAGTATATAGCCCCCCTGTGTGCTCCCCCAGTAGTATATAGCCCCCCCTGTGTGCTCCCCCACTTGGATATAGACCTCCTGTGTGCTCCCCCAGTTGTATATAGACCCCATTCTGCTGCCCCAAGTAGTATATAGACCCCCTGTGAAGCCCCAGTAGTCTATAGCCCCCCTGTTCGCTCCCCTAGTTATATATAGCCCCCCTGTGTCTTCCCCGTTATATAGCCCCACTGTGTGCTCCCCCCATTTATATAGACCCCCGCTGTGTGCTCCCCCTCCCATATAGTATATAACACAATAAAACAAACACTTATACTCACCTGGGTCCGGGCGTCTCCTCTTCTCTTCACTCTTGTGGCCGCAAGGGTTTTCCCTGCAGTCACAAGAGGCCGCGCTCGCCTTGTCCTGGCGCCGATGCTCCAGTGATGTCACTGGAGCACCGACACCACAAGGATAGAGCGGCCACTTATGACCGCAGGGAAAACACTTCCTGCGGCCACAAGAGTGACTGACAGGAAGGGAGCCAATGGCTCCCGCCCTGTCAGTGCTGCTGCTGCATGTAACTGTGAGCGCTCATTACGAGTGCTCATAGTTACAGTTCAGATCACAGCAGCGAGCGGGGCAGCGAGCGGGGCAGCGACCCTGTCTAGCGGTCTTGAGCACAAGAGAAAAGCTGGATGTTGGGGGCCCCAAGCGATTGCTTGGGGTGCTTGGTGCCAAAGACCGCTACTGAGTATTAGTAAATCTGCACCAATGTCTATGGGCAGAAGTTACCTAATAAACGTAAGTTTACTATGTGGGCTCTTCTTTCCTTGCAATGTCTGGTCAGGACAGTGACCTGTGTTTTATACCCAGCCTCATAAATGAAGCTAAAATAGCACTTCAGCCTCCCAGCTGCTCCTTCTGTCCCTCCTGCTCCTCCTGCCCCTCCTGCTCCTCCAGAACATCATTAAGATTACAAACTCTTTTTGGGCATGTTGTCACATCAGCTTTCTAGTTTGGGAAATCTTGCCAGACGGCTCAGTGAGACGGGCACTGGGAGCTCCTGCTATAGGGGGAGCGGGGCTATGCTATGTCCTTTCCTAGGAACAGGTTACAAAGGGAAAATCATGCTGCCTGTGAGAGTCTGGAGGTTTACAGTTTAACTCTTTCATAGGTGACAGACCAACTTATCGGCCAGGAGCATTGTAAGAATGTGTAAAAGTGACAGCCATCAGCTGAGGGCGGAAAAATTCCTGATCTTTGGCTGATCGTCTGTTTAAAACACGCTTCAGGATTGATTGTTGTCGGCCGCACATCTTCCTGTGTAAACGGGACGTGTGACCGATAATGATAAAGGCAAAGTGACAGCATGGATACACAGCAGTCATACTTACCTAGTGTGCTGCTGCGATCCGGTGTCCTCTTCTCCCCCATTCAGCCTCTGTGTCTTCAGACTGCCACCTCCTTCAGAATGATTGACAGCCAGAGGAGGCAGGGCCTGAAGTCGCAGCAGCTGGACAGGAGAGCCGGACAACAGGATGCTGGATTACAACAGCAGCGCACTAGGTAAGTATGTACTGCTGTGTGATCTGTAAACTGACAGCACAGATATACATATATCTGTGCTATCAGTTTCCATGGCTGCATGAATAATACAAGGATCGTTCGTGCAGCCCAGCTGCTTGATTACCCGTGCCATGTAAAGGCACTGAAAACAAGCATATCTCACTTTTTGGTGCTCGTTTGCGCCTATCCGTGGCCGAGAAATTGTGTAATTTAAAAGGACCCTGAAACTGTATACGTGAGCGCAAAACATGGAAATGTGTAGCGCTCTAAGCAGATCAGCGCACTAGCTACACACACTTGCCCTGGAGGAAAAAAAGGAAGAAAGACCTTCTCCTGTCCAGTTGTTTCTGTGTCCACACCGCTCTGCGGGCATCCTCCACCTACTTACCTTGTGGCCATTTTGGACTGCGTACCTTGGTGCGGCTGGACCTTTGCATACCTGTTAAAAGTTAAAAATGATTAAATCAAATTACAGTATCGCTTTAAGCCGCTATCATATTGTACAGTGCAGAAAAACATAGGAATCTGCCATAGACGTCTCATTGTGGTGA